>NC_058159.1:28867323-29177223 GCF_020080835.1 Cotesia glomerata | reverse complement strand
TTTGCGTGTTGCTAATTCAAATATTTGTAGCATTGAGGTAAACACTAATTTATTCAGTTCCCTATTATATTATATTACCAGTCACTGGAGATGGTTTCTGCGATTTCTGGCCGTCTTTGTCTTCTTTGTCTGCGGGCCTCGACATTCGGAGGAAGCAAGGCAGCCATTTTAAGAACAGAATCCGCACCTGTAAAACAGTTTTTTTTTTTTTTTTAGTTAATATTAACTCTGCACCGCAGTTGATTACTGATGTATAGTTATGGATATGGAGCTTCCAGTTAGTTATTAACTGGCAAACTATATCAGTAGCAGTATATTGTTATTTATACCCATTCAGACATTTCGTGAGTGTCAGAATTACGGTGGTGATAATTCAATATGAGAATAGTGCTGACCACACTGCTGGCAACCATAAACATGATACAATTGAAGTATGTTCCTGCAAATAAATCGAGCATTAAGTATTGAGTGTCTGAGCTATTTCGGTTATTATCGGTAAATTATGGGTTATTTATTGTAGGAAAACTCGAGGTGATATGAAACATTAATTTCAATAAATTTTTAAGGAAATCAGAGACAAATTTTTTTATTTAAAATTTTGAACAAAACTAAATTTATTGTATCAAAAACAAATATTTTTTAAGTTAATTGTTTATCAGTGTGATCAAGTGAGATACACTAGCAATGTTGCAGTCACTATGTAAACTTGTGAACTATAAAAAAATTAAAATTTTTATTTATTTAATTAATTATGTAATTATTTATTTAATGAATTAATTAATTATTAAATAATATTATTAATTATTAAATAATTAATTAAGTAATTATGTAATTATTTATTTAAATAATTAAGTAATTATTTATTTAAATAATTAAATAAAGACTTTAATTATTTAATTAAATAAAGACGGTCATTAAATAAAGACTTTTGTTAAATTGTACTGTACTTTCTTAAAAATTGACGTTTTTAAAGATATAAGCTCATCCCGATGTTACACTTATCAAGAGCTTTCATTTGAGTACCCATATGTATTTTGATATATTTTTCATATATTCATATATATAAATATATGAAAAATTGATGTGGGTACTCAAATGAAAGGTTTCGATGAGTGTATTATCGGGATGAGTTTATTTCTTTAAAAATGTCAATATTTCACAAGATACAAGGTCGTTTCTTAATTATGTTAAATTGCACTGTACTTTTTTAACTATTGACGTTTTTAAAGATATAAGCTCATCCCGATGTTACACTCATCAAGAGCTTTCATTTGAGTACCCACATGTATTTTGATATATTTTTCATATATACATATATATAATATATATAAATATATGAAAAATTGATGTGAGTACTCAAATGATAGGTCTCGATGAGTGTATCGTAAAAATGAGCTTATATCTTTAAAAATGTCAATAATTCAGAAATTATATTGTATTTTATCAATTTATGATATTTTTTAAAATATAAGCTCATCCCGACGTCACACTCATTAAGAGCTTTCATTTGAGTACCCACATGCATTTTGATATATTTTTCATATATACATATATGTAATATATATAAATATATGAAAAATTGATGTGGGTACTCAAATGAAAGGTCTCGATGAGTGTAACATCAGGATGAGCTTATTTCTTTAAAAATGTTAATATTTCACAAGATACAAGGTCATTTATGAATTATGTATCTAGAGATAGAGCATTTTCGAATGCAGTCTAGATACTTATCATCATAAATTGACTATCGGTGAGACTGATATGAAACCTTAAAAAGGTACAAATTCAAATCAAGACCTTTGCAATGACACTAAATTTCACTAAAAAAACCGATTTTATCATATGACTATCCTGGAAACAAAATTTTTCTTATTCTCTTAATAATATAGATTCAATTGTAAAAATATTTAATAACTATAAATAAATATTTTTTGTTTGTAAATAAATTTAATTTTCTTCTCAAAAAATATTTGTTAAAAATTTTTAAAAAAGCTTATACTTGATAAATTTTTCCAAGTAAATAAATTTAATAACAATTAATAAATTTTTTTATCAATATAGAACTTATGAAAAATTATAAAGACACAATTTTCAGAAAATATATATTATTTTTTAAATAAAATCAAAAAATGGTCAATCTGTTGATTAATTTTAATGAAAAAAAAATTTTCTAGTCTCATTTCACCTCGGGTTTTACTACAATTGTCAACAATTATCAAACTAAATTGTTGAAACGCTATAAGAATTAAATAGACGTAGAATTGGATTCTGTAATAGTGTAGTAACTCACCTAATAACGGTACAGCATCGGACGTTGCTGGCATTGTCTCGGCAACCATGTTTAAGAACACAGTAAGAGACAGGAGAATAGTCACCCCTGAAAAGTTTATTATCATTATTATGATTATAAAAGTAAATAATTAAAGTAACATATATATGTATATAAAGAAAAAGGAATCAGTTAATTAAAATGAAAATGATTAGGTTATCATTGAGACGACAAAGTTTTGAACTGGCTTGCTTTTGCTGGGGTAAAAGTTAAAGAAGGGTGAAGCGAGAAAGAAAATGCGAAGCAGACAGAGAAATCCCTTAACTCGCTTATACCAGACTAATCTCCGCTTGGTAACTGGTACTGAAATAACGACCGGATTACCACGATTTGATGATGAAGGCTATTTTAACCGGTAATTGCTAAATCGTTTTATATATTTATCTTTTTATTTTCATTATAACCCGGGGTTTCGTTTTATTTCACCTCCTGGAACACATTTGTCTGAGGTTTATCGACTGGATCGGGACGTCATCAGTCAGCAGCATTGCTAGTCTGGTCAATTCAGTTTGTAAGTTATACGTCGCTCAAGTAAAAAGAACAAGGAAGCAATAAGAACAAGAACAAAGTAGAGTAAAAAGTTTGGTAAATTCAAATTTCTACGACTTTTCCACTCATTTTGTTTTACAGTTCAAATATTCCGCTGAGAGAATAAAAATTTACTGTTCCTTAAATTTTATCTTGTTTTCAATTCCAATGATTTTTTATTTAAATTTCTTCGCTCGATATTCAAGTAAATTCTTGGTATGAATATTAAAAAATTCAATATTTAATACACTCCAAGTTTTTCAAGACTAATTTTTAAAAAACCCGTTCTTTTTTATTTCTATTTTTTTGGATCAAAAAGTTGACAAAAAATAGATGAAATTCCTGCTTTTTTCTTCCGAAGTCTGTCAAAAATCCAATTTCAAAAATTTTTTTTTGATCCTAGTCCACTCGGTGTATTTAAGTATACAAATTAAAATCCCGCCGGATTTTTTTTGTTTCAAAAAAGCTAATGTTAAAAACATTCAGTAGAATTAAAATTATAATGGTCTGAAGAGACCATTATAACTTTAATTTTACTGAATATTTTCAGCTAAAAAATTAACTGTATACTCTTGAAATATGTATAAATAAATGGTAAAAAATTTAAAGTTTTATCTCTTCATTGGTCTTAACAAAAAAAAAATTCTAAAAAATGCTCAAAAATCAGGGCGTCAAACTACACTGAAAAAAATATTAACTTGATTCGAGAAAAAAGTTCTTGAACCTAAGAAAATAATTTTGAAGAGAATAATTGTCTTGAATCAAGAAAAATTTGTGTATCAAGTAAAATTTATTAGTTCAAGAATTTTTCTACTTAAATCAAGAAAATTAAGTTCTTCAAAATTACATACTTGATTCAAGGACATTTTTTTTTTCTGTGCAAAAGACTCTTAACTCAAGAAACGCCATTTTCAAGTACAGTTACTATTTGTATCTTTTACCGACGCCATTTTTTGGAAATTTAAATAAAAATTGTCGATAGAAAATTTAAAGATGTTTGAGCGTTACAAAAATCGCCAATTTAGGGCCTAAAAATTTTTTTGCAAGTAAATTTTTACTTAAAAAAATTCAGGTTAAGTAATTGTTCATATTTTGTATAAAAAAAATTTTGAAACTCGATGTAAAATCCATTGCTCTTAAAAAAAAATTAGTGTGGCCATAAATCAACAAATAAAAATGTGTTAATATGATTTTTACTATAAAAAAATTTTATACTTTCACACACGGAAAAAAGAAAACTCGAAAAATTAAAGTATATAATGCAACGTAGCGCTTCGTGATGAAAACTGGAAAAATTACAGTTTCAGATTGTAATTATTACAGATTCTATAAGAATTACATTGTAGAATGTAATATTTACATCAAAAGCTCTGAAAATTAAAGTCAAAAATTGAATTTAGAAAAATATTATTTCAAACTGTAATTTTTCTAGTTTTGATTACGACGGGACCGATTTTACATCTTATACTGTAATTATTCGTGTTTTTTTTTTTTTTTTTTCCGTGTAAATCTGTTAACATCCTTTATTAAAAAGTTGATGTGACGTTTTCATTGTTGCCGCTTTTCGTTGCTATGGTTATCACCTTAGCAACGGTATTATGGCAACGGTTACCATAGCAACGGTCACCATAGCAACGATTAAATATTAATGAGTAAAATTTGCAAAAATATTGATTAATTAAATTGTCGATAATAAACATTTTGACTAGAAGCGCGCAAAGCGCGTTCAATTTTCTACTATATTAAAAAATACAATTTATTCGTTTATCCTAAAGAAAAAAAATTGAAATGAATCTGAAATTATTTTCGTCACACCTCCCCGCAGCTATACAAGGCTATCCTTTCATCAAAATTCACTTTATACTTCTTCAAAGAAGAAATCTAGCAATTTAGGTGTTAATAAATAAAAAAAAAGCCTTTAAATATTAAAATTACTAAATCAGTGTTGAATCGCCTGAAAATACCATAAATAATGCAATAAAAAAGATTCAACTTACCGAGAGATAACTTTTCACCGGAGTCAGGTGGTAAAGTAAATCCTAATACAGCCATGCTGGCAATAAGAACGCACGGTACAATCAGATTGAAGAAGTAATAAAGTGTTCGTCTCCTTATGATAACCACAAATGTTATATCTATGTAGGGCTCTGGGCAGCAGTTGTAGTAGATGACATTCCTCTTGCCAGGCACGCCTGAAATGATAGCATTCGGGTTAGGTTGCGAATTATTGAGATGATACGGAAAGGGAGTAAAAAATAAAAAATAAAAAAAAATGTCTATAGGTATATCACCTCACACGGTATTATATTATATAATATAATATAAAATGGATGGAGGGAAGCTTGTACAGTTTTTTTTATATTTATGTGTGTACATAAATGTATAGGAGAATATGTGGTGTGTAGCCGTAGAAAAAATGATTTCAACGTCGGGAATACGTGCCTGACATTAAATAAAAGTATATATTATATATTATATCTTACGTTATGTTAGTGTTAGTGTTAGTTCTGGAGAAGTTAAATAAAGAAAGAATATTATCGTTTGTCAGCTAGCGACTACGAGGTAGTTTCCGTTTTTCCTTTTACAAACTGAACCACGTTTCCGAGTTCACGTACGTTAGATTATCGGATTTGACGGCGATGGGAGGGTCACTGCGGACTAACGATACTGAGGAGTGCTGTTAAAGAAATGGTGATGCTGCACTGGAGACTGAAGTAAAAAACCGTCAACTCGTGCTTCTTTCGAGGTTAGATTTTTCGGTTCTCGGTTCTGAAAGCTCCGGGATTTATAGATGTTGAAAGATTGGAATTTTTAGGAGACCCGGCTGATGAATGCTAATTTTTTTTCGGATCTTTTAGTTCAGGTCAATCTTTTATACGTAAGAGTGCTTTAATATGAAGGATGATGCGATATTTTTTACTTATAATAGACTCTGTTTGGTCAAATAAAATTTACTACATAGAAAAAAATTAAATTTAATCAAGAGAAAAATTCTTGAACCAAGAAAATAATTTTGAAAAGTTTAATTGTCTTAAATCAAGCCGAAAAAATTTTGAATGAAGTTAAATTCTCTTGAATAAAGAACAATTTCTTAGTTTCATAGTTTTTCTATTCAAATTAAGAAGATGAACACGGAAAAAAAAAATTAGACAAACGGTTGATCCTGAAGGCCATCCCTGCAACTTCCCGCCACTTACATACCTAGGCGCTTAAAATTGCACTAATAATTGCTCTTCGAGCTCAAAAAAACAACTTATGTCTTATTTTGAGCTCTCCAAGCTCAAAGAGATAGTCTTTCTATACTTTTGACATAGAATTTAATTTCACATAACTTCACACTAATAGATTTGTTTATAGTTAAAAAGATTTGTTAATATTTAACAAATCATTTATTAGAAGCCATTTGTTAGGCCTTAACAAATATTTCTTAGTATTTAAAAAGATTTATTAATACTTAATAAATGAATATCAGATTTATTGAATACAAACAAATCATTTTGAATACTAAGAAATATTTATTTAACATTAAAAAATGGTCTCTAATAAATGATTTGTTAGCTATTAACAAATATTATTTAATACAAATAAATCCTTCTATCAGTGCAGTCAATTCGTTCAAGAGATATCATGAACGAAAGAAAACCGAAAAGTGTTTTCTGCACATAACTTCACATAATTTCACATAATTTCACATAATTTCAGTCGATTTGTTCAAGAGATATCATGAACGAAAGAAAACCGAAAAGTGTTTTCTGCACATAACTTCACATAATTTCACATAATTTCACATAATTTCAGTCGATTTGTTCAAGAGATATCATGAACGAAAGAAAACCGAAAAGTGTTTCCTGCACATAACTTCACATAATTTCACATAATTTCACATAATTTCAGTCGATTCGTTCAAGAGATATCATGAACGAAAGAAAACCGAAAAGTGTTTTCTGCACATAACTTCATATAATTTCACATAATTTCAGCCAGTTTTTTCAAGTTCTTCGAGCTCAAAAGTCTGATAGAGATTTGATAAGACACTATTTTTTGAATTTTTAAACCGCAATAACTTTTGAATGAATAAACCGATTTTCACGCGGTTGGCAACATTCGACGCAGTTTTTCAAGCCTCACAAAGAATCTCAAATTTTGAATTGATCGCGCTAGGAATTTCGGAGTTATTCCGAAAAAACACTTTTTTCGGTTTTCTATCGTTCACGATATCTCTCGAACGAATCAACCGATTTTGACCGGACTGGTGGCGATCAACGTGGTTTTTGAGGTTAAGAGCTGATTAGTTTTTGGAATTGAACCATCAAGCCGTTTAAAAGTTATTCCAAAAAAACCAAATTTGAAAAAATTTTTTTTTTCAGTTTTTTGAAGATTTCTCAAAATCTATTGATCTGAATCGGTCCAAATTGTTTTCAAAATCTAAGTTTGGTCAAGCCCTTTCGAATGGCACCAACCACGATGAAATCGGTCAAGCCGTTCAAAAGTTATAAGCGGTTCAAATACTTTCACACACACACACACACACACATACAGACACCGTGACAACCTCACGGGGATAGTCAGGGAAGCTTCCTGTGACCTTCAAACGTCGAGATCTGATGAAAACTCGATTTTTGCAAAACGGGGTGAAAACAATAACTTCCCGATTTTTGAAAATCTTCGATTTTCTTAGCGGGAAGTTAATAAATAGTAAATGCAACATGATGCAGTCTTGGTAAATGAACATGATGAAATCATGTTGCAGCCACATGATTTTCATGTTTCGGCTACATGATAATCATGTTGCAGTAGCATGATAAAAATCATGTGGCAGCAACATGATTTTCATGTAGCCTTAATAGCACAAAATTAAGCTGCAATAACTAAATATTTATGCTTCAGAAACATTATTAATTATAAAGTAACTAAGTTTTTTAGGATTTATAATATTGCAGATGAAAATAAGAGTAAATTATGGAATTATATAATTTGTGAACGATATCTTTGTTTATTCAATTTATATACAATTTTTATTGCCAATAGCTTTGGTTTGTGATAAAAGTAATTAAATTATTATTAACTGTTTTTATTTTCAAATTAAGTGTTTTGTTGCAACATAATTCCAGCCTTTTTTTTATCGATAGACAAGGTACAATTGGAGGTAAAAGATTAAAGTTCCTTACACAATTAGCGTGACTATTTATTTTTATATTCCACGCATGATAATGACGATCAAATGCTATCGGTGTTATATTATACATGACAAGAAAAACATCATTCGCTATTGCATAAATTTTGTAAATTTTTCCAAACTGCTATTAAGGCTACATGAAAATCATGTTGCTGCCACATGATTTTTCTCATGCTACCGCAACATGATTGTCATATAGCCGAAGCATGACAAATCATGTAGCTGCAACATGATTTCATCATGTTTATTTACCAACACTGCAACTTGTTGCATTTACTATCTATTTTTTTCCGTGAAGTTCTTCAAAACTATTTATTTGAATCAAGTAAATTTTTTTTTCTGAAGTTTTCATTGAAATTCGAATTTATTCGCAATCTGAAATTTACAGCTTTAATAGCTGTTAAGTCAATCGAAACAAGTCAATTTGAAAGCGATCCCAATTAACGCTCGAAATTGATCAGCTTCTTCCCAAGGGTCGAAATTGCTTTGTCTAAGTCGACAGTCGAATTTGCTGGATTCATTATACAGTAGAACCTCAATTAGCTGAAGTTCAAGGGAAATGTTAAAAAATTTTGGATATTAATGGTTTCATTTAATGCGGGTTGAAGTTAGAGCGGTTTTAAAAGTTCAAATTTTTAATTAATGAAGTTGATTTATTTAAAAGAAACTTTGAATAATTTTTCTCTATTTTTTTTAACTACAATCAAAAACAAGAATGTTGCAGAAAAAAAACTTTTTGAATATCAATTTTTGAAAAAGTTACAGCTTTTTGGTCGGGTGAAAATATTTAAAAAGTTTTTAATGGGACAGAAAAAAAAGAACAATATTTCAACCAAATCGAAGAGATTAAAGCACTTAAAAAAATTCTTAATCATTTATCGATAATTAATTAGAATAAAATAAATACCGGTATTTACTAAATCGTCTGGCAATAAAAAGGAATAACTATAAATAAATTCCGAGCTTTTTTTATTTATCGAATAAATTTTTAATTAAATATTTAATATATTTCGCGAGAAATAAACGTTCATTATGGATTAAAGAAAAAATATGGAATGCATTACCGATAAAAGAATATTAATTAATGGATTCTTTAGCAGGATTTAGAAAAAGCCGCAAGTATTCGATAAATGTGGGAGTAAAGAGCAAAGAGTAAAGAGTTGAGGTTATTTTTCACAGCGCATCCGAGATATTCGGGTTTTAAAATCTAATAAAGCAAAAGTTAAATAAAAGTTAGCTGATGATTATGATAAAGATGAATAAGTGACTGTGTAGAAGTTTTGATAGGAATAAATGTGAACTCACCCAACAAATCCCACTCGCCGTTGGTAATGAAACTGCTTATATCCCCGCCAGACTCGTCCTGCAGCTGAAGATCCAACTGAAGAAGATGGAAACATTCAATTAATGTCAACCGAGTAACTCCTGTCCCGACTGGAATTCTCTCTAGTGAATAAATGAGAATAATAATGCTCTGTGTTTAACGTTTTGCTTGACAAAACACACCTACACCTACACCTTCACCGGTTACATCTCTCCAGCGATACACAATGCTCCAAATACATATCATATAATATATCACTGTTGTAGTATAAGTGTAGTTCTCTATTTGGCATGGCTGTTATGTGGCCACACTCAAACTTACAACACTTACTCTTCTACTATATTACATTATATTAGATTTTATTATATTATATTATATATATATAATAGGCTAGCCGAGGAATATTTTCAATGAACCACTGTATCATCTCAGGAGAATCAAATTGGTGAGAAAATTCAATTTCTCTTGGTGAAAGCTTTTCAAAGGACAACTCGCTTCTATAAATAAAACTTTTCTTCAGGAGTCCAGATCTTTCACTGGAAAATCACCATTGCTTTCCTATCTGAGTGTTTGCCATGATATTACCAAATTGTCAATGATACATTGATAAAAAAAAACTTTTATTCAATAGAAACAATTTTGAACTTAAGGACGTTCCGTAAAAAAACCGTTTTCTTAAAATTTTTTGAAATTTTGAGTACTTATACTCATAAATATTCTCTATACGCAGGAATTTTTTAAATAGTCCTTGCAGCACTAAATTTTAAAATATTAGCATTTAAAATTTATATATTTCACATAAAAACTCTGTGCTGACCGACTTTCAAGCGAACGTTTTATTAAATATTAAACGTACTTTTCTTAGGATTATTTTAAAAATCTGAGAATCATTAATTGAAGATATAACAAGTAGGGTAGAAGTACCGTTTCTGACCACTGTATCGTTTATGGCCATTTATTGTTCAAATAAACGATAGAAATGAATTTATATTAATAAACCATTACAAACTCAATTTATTTTAATATAAATTTTTTAAAATTCAACAAAAATATGATTATAGTATTATAATTTTTTATAAATTAATTCAAATGTTAACTGGCCAAAAACGGTGCTAAGGTGGCCAAAAACGATACTTCTACCCTATTTTTTATCAAAAATAACATAAACGAGTGGTATTTATTTTTTTTATAAAAAATTTTTAAGTTAATGACTTTTGATATTTTACTTGAGTGGAAGTAAGTGAGCGATAGTCTGTAAAGAGAGGCAGCACTAGTGCGTGAGAAAGAAACCAATACCCATAACCTATTGGTATCTTTTTCTTGCCAATGAATTTTCTTAAGGAGTTAAAAATTATATTATTTTGAATTTTAACATAATTTTGTTTGAACTTTGAAGAGTATAAAAACATTTTTTTTTTTTACAAAATTGCGGCTCAGTGAAATTTTTATTTAACTTTAGCGAAAGGTCTAAAGTGCTGCATTTTTCACTATTTTTCTATTAAATTAAAACAAGACAAAATTACTTTAAATTTCTGACATATGCACAAAAAAGATGAACCTTAAAAATTATAAAAATGTATTTAAATTAAAAACAAAGTAAGCTCATTGAAAAAAAAGAACAAATTTTGTACTATTTTTGTTAATTGGTTCATTCTAAAAAATTAATTATTCACAGGAAATCTTTAAAACTTCAGGTACATCCTTTTTAATAATGATAACTCTAATATTTTGATTTTTTATATTTTTATAAAGAGATTTTTCTTTTTCAAAAATAATTTTCCAAGTTCAAAGCAATTCTCTCAAATCAAAAGTTTTTTTTCAGTCATTATACGATTTATTTTTACTAAAATAGACTAGAGACTAGAAACTAGTTTTAATTAAAGCATTGATGTCCTTTTCAACAGTCATTTGTTGATTGGGCTTCACTTTGACCTGCTTTTTAATATTTTTTATAAATATCTTGGCTTTTTTAACTGCGCTGCTCGGCGGGTAATATTTAATCAACAGTCTAGACGTCATGTCGTTTTTAAATAATCAGTTGTGGACTCTATGAATTTTTAAGTGAGAGATATGATGTTTCGTTTGATTGATTGATTTATCCCGACTTTTTAATTTCGAATGCAAACTTCGGACCTGAATCTAAACGAGTATTGCAAGAAAAAGGGCTCTCGATTTTCATTATTCAATGCTTTGATTGATTAAAGTATTAGAATAGAGTCAAACCTTTTTTTGAAATAAAAAATAAAAAATATAAAACAAAGTACGGAATTTTGCAATTTTTTTACGGTTAAATAGTTTGTAATAAGTTCGAAGCTTTGCAATTAAGTTGAAGAATTTAAAAGTTAAAAACTTGTGAGTTATAACTTATTTATTAAACGGGAATTTTTTTTTTTTCAGTAAAATACTTGATTTAAAGCTTAAAAAAACAGACGGAAAATGATTAAAAAGAAAATACATTGAGAGCGTTAAAAGGTCGAGTAGTTTTTTTGTAATTATCTGCTTGTTGGTGTTGACTTATGAAAAAAAAAAGAGTTTTATTGAAGATAAAACCAGTCAATTAAAAGAATTGTCTGTCGATTGGGTTCTAGAAGAGAAATGGTAGAAAAATAGAATTAAGTTAAGTATTTACTGATGTTAAATAATATAATATAAGCAAATTTTCCTGTCTTGAAAAGTACAAAGGAATTGAAGGAGAAAAATAAGATAAAATGACTATAAATTTTTCAGTATTTACAATTCTGTTCTAGTTATGTACTCAAGTTATATATTTAACAGTTTTAAAGCAATCAACTCGGTTATTTTATAAGAATTTTTATTCTCTATTGAAAAAAAAGGTAAATAAATAAAATAGACATGGTAAAGTTTGCAATTTCCTCATCATCCTGGTTTATAGAGAATCAATTGAGAGGGCAATAATAGCCTCAGGCTCTGAATACAAACACGAGTACTTTCTTCGTTTTTAGAATCTTAAGTGAAGGTTCAATCGCATCAGCAAAATCGTTTCTTTATCATCAGGAGAAAAGAAATTTCATTTGTTTTGTGCACTCACTTGATGACACACATCAAGTTCATCCCGAGTTGACTGAGTCTCATTACATTGTTTCCGTTAAAAAGTTAATGGATATATAGTCAAACCCGATTTTAATATCTGCGATTTTGGATAGATAGATCCGATCCGGAACGTCGAACTCATCTATTAAATTTTTATGCTCGGATTACTCCAATAAATCCTGATTGTTTTTTTTTTTTAATATAATAGCGGAGAAAGAAGCTTTTGTAATATTAATAATGATAAAATTTTACCTGAAACCCGTCGTAAGTCCATGAGCCAAATTTCATCTCGCAACGCTGGTCGTCGAATGGGAACCAGGTGATGTCTATTTTGCACGTACTCTTGAATATACCCGGCGGGACGTAGAGGCAAGTTCCGTTGTCTTTCACAACAACGTTTGTTGGATATGTACCGTCGAATCCTTCGTCAGCACTGGAACATTAAGTTCAAAAAATTTTAATAAATTAAATTTATTAATTTTCCAGCTCTGCTAAATTTTTAAACTTTAAAGTTACTTTTTGTGCAAAAGAAGTAAATTTCGTGAAATTGACCAATTATTTAATAGAAAGTCGAAAAAAAATTTTTTGTGTTTGTTTAATGTAATTTTTAAAACAATATTAACCAATCTGATGTCTTAGATGACCAAAATTTTGACTTGTTGTTAAAATTTACTAGCAACTTTGCAGTCACTATGTGACTGCCGTGACTTGTGAACTATAAATTAATAAAAATTTGCTTTACTAAATAATGTCTTTTGTTAAATTGCACTGTACTTTCTTAACTATTGACGTTTCTAAAGATATAAGCTCATCTCGATGTTGTACTCATCAAGAGCTTTCATTTGAGTACCCACATCAATTTTTCATATATTTATATATATTACATATATGTATATATGAAAAATATATGAAAAATTAATGTGGGTACTCAAATGAAAGGTCTCGATGAGTGTAATGTCCGAGTGAGCTTATATCTTTAACAATGTCAATAGTTCACAAGATACAAGGTCATTTCTTAATTATTGATATTTTTAAAGATGTAAACTCATCCCGATGTTATTCTCATCAAGAGCTTTCATTTGAGTACCCACATGCATTTTGATATATTTTTCATATATACATATATCTAATATATAAAATATATGAAAAATTGATGTGGGTACTCAAATGAAAAGTCTCGATGAGTGTAACATCGGGATGAGTTTATATCTTTAAAAATGTCAATAGTTCCCAAGTTACAAGGTGATTTCTTAATTATGTATCTAGAGATAGAGCATTTTCGAATGCAGCCTAAATACTTATCATCATAAATTGACTATTAGTGAGAGTGAAATAAAACCTTGAAAAGGCACAAATTCAAGTCAAGACCTTTGCGATACTAAATTTTACGAAGAAAACCGATTTTATCATATGACTATCCTAGACACAAAATTTTCCTTATTCAAATAATAATATAGATCAAAAGTTAAATGTTTTTTTCCTACTCTCTAAATATGAACCAGTGAAAATCACTGGAAAATTAGTAGTATATTCACTATTTCACAGTTATAAATATACCACTTGGTATACTTATAGCTGTGAAACAGTGAAATTCTACTGATTCATTTTAAGAGAGTTTAAATTTAGTGAAACTGATTAAATTTAGTCATTATTTTTATAGAAATTCCAAAAAAATTTTTTTTTTTAAGATTTTGTAGCGACTTGGACATTTTGTGACACCTAAAAGTTCTAAAATTATTTTTTCCTTTAAAAAAGTGGAACGGAATAAATTTAGACATTAATTTGTTAGAAATTTCAAAAATTTATTTTCTGGGAGATTTCGGTCAAACCAAGAGCTCCTGACGACTTGGACGCTTGAAACTTTAACTTTTTCAGAAATGTACAAGACAGTAAAAGTAGGTAATAAATAGCCACGGATCCTGGAAATGTGGTTGTAATCAGCCGGAAAGATGAATAATAAATAAATGACGTGAGTGACGTTGATATGGTGGTGGTCGAAAACTGAGGGTTGTTTTTAAATTCATATGATTAAATAATTAACATGAACATAAACCCTGGTAGTGTGCGTACAGATGTGCAGTGTAACTGTATTTATCAAGTTGGTACGCAGTAATGTATTTTCCGTGTTCTCTCTGTCGAGTAGAGAGCAGAGACTAGACCTGTACATATAATAGTATACTGGATAAATGGAACTCGGTACTCATAAGCGACAACGCAACCGGCAACCTTTGTACACTTTATGTGCGGGGCTGTGTGTGTTAACGCGACTAACACAACGCCCGCTGATTTTCCGGTAAACTTTGATGAATGAAACGGGGGATTTAATACTTTACTTGCAATAGTTACCAACCTACTAATTCTTCTATTAAACTTTAGATCTGCTAGTGAAAAGGAGGATAAATGAGAGAACTTATTGAGCGTACGGTACATCTGTGAATAATAATACTCCAGAAATTAATCTTTAAATTCAGTTATCAAAATTCAAAGGTCAATTTGTAAGATACTTGATGTTTTTATGATAGTTATTGTTCTTATAATTTTTTGTCGAAATAATTCAATCTTAATCTGAATTAATGTTAAAACTATAGAATTTTTTATTTTTCCAAAAATCTCAAAAAAAAAGATGAAGGTAATTTTGAAAAATAAAAATTTTGTAAAAATAAATTTTTTATAAAATTATAGCTTTTTGATAAAAAGTAATTCTTCAAATGAATAAAAAAATTTTAGCGTTCAAAAAAAAGGTAAATGTTTACATATAGGGTCAACCATTTTAATTTTAATTTTTTTTAAACGAAATTTTTAGTTGATTTTATTGATATATTTTTTTTTTTTGAAAAATATATAAAAAAATGAACAATTAAGAAAAAAAAGTTGATTATAGTAATTTTAACAAATTTTAAAAATTTTCAAAAAAGCTTATAAATTTTTTAGAAAATTGTGATATTCAATTTTTTTTTAAATTGTTCGTTTTTTTTTATGTACTTTTCAAAAAAAAAAAATATATCAAAAACATCAGAAAAAGATAAAATAGAAATTTTATCCAAAAACATGAGCCAAAATTTTTTCCGACTTTTGAAGGAAAAAAAGCTATCAAAATCTTTATTTTTTTTACGACATTTTTTTATCATAAATGCGCCGTAAAAACAAGCAGAATAAAAAAAAATTTTGAAAATGTTAATATTTATCTAGATATGGCCAAAAATAGGGTAGACCCCACTTGTAAATAATTACCAAGAAAAATTTAAAAATCAAGTAAAATTTCAATTAAAAAATTTTGTAATTAATGTAAAACTTAAAAAATAATCTTAATTTGAAAAAAAAGATCGTAATGATTTTAAAAATTATTTATAGTAGCTAAGCAAGGAGGGCTTGAACCCCCTATAAAGTAGATTTCTGCAGTACCGACATTTGGGTTTCTGCCTTATCGACAGGTGTTGTTGGTGTTTCTGCGATATCGAAGATCGTTTTTTTATGTTCTTTTTTACCGGCTGTTGGGGATTATCATCGATTTGTTGATCGATTTTTACCTTTTGGGGATTATCATCGATTTTTATCGACTGTTGAGGATTATCATCGATGTGGTGATCGATTTTTACCGGCTGTTGGGGATTATCATCGATTTGTTGATCGATTGTTTGAGGTCAAAATGCTACCACCCAACAGCAGAGCTGATACCTTTGCCGTGTATCAGCTTTGGTGTTGATGTTGATATTGATGTTGATGTGATATGCGAGAAAGTTCGATACTTACGCCGCTCTGGTGGGATGAAATGGAGGTGTAGGTATTAAAGTTTATTTATCGATTTGAGGTAAGTTTTTGTCGATAGTTTGGTGTCAACTGGTGATCTATGTTATCGACTGCAGGATATTGTTAACAGTCGGTTTGATACCGAATGATGTTCTGTTTTTATCGATGTGGGGTAAGAGTTTTTTGAATTTTAACGTTTTTTAGCCACTCCTCTCTCGATTACATCATGTTTTTACGTCATCCGACAAGTTTGAACTTGTTTTTTAGCGTCGTCATCGTGAATTTTAACGTTTTTTAACCCCTCCTCTTTCGATTACATCATATTTTTACGTTATCCGACAAGTTAAAACCTGTTTTTGGCATCGTCGTTGGGAGGGGATCTTTGGTAGGGGAGTTATACTTACTTGCCTCCAAATTTCAGTCCTCTGCTTGCAATCATTTGAATCAGTTGTATAATCCATGGATAAATTGACTGATATCGAACGCGCCTTTCTTAGAAGTCAGCAACCTTACTGGGACGATTTTGATGATTTAATAGAAAGTTATTTTGGTGACATTCCACCTGAGGATATCGGGATATTTGTTGGAAAAATTATTAATTTGCATAAAAATTTAGAGGTGATTAAAGCTGCTCGCGAAAAAGTGAACTGTTCGAATTGTGCTGAAAGACTTGAAATAACCAAGAAACTAATAGAAATAACTGGCAACTTACGTAAAACTGCGTATACAAAAGTATCTTGTTCACATTGTGCGGATAAACTAAATCTAATTGACGACTTACTTAAAACTGCGTATACAAAAGTATCTTGTTTAAACTGTGTGGATAAACTTAATTTAAACCAAAAACTGTTAGAAATTACACAGAAGTTCCAAAAACTTGAATTACGTATCGTTCAAAAGTAACTCTACAATGAATCGTAAACGATTGAGGTAATTTTTTAAATTATTAATTATACTTAAAATTTACGTATTTTTGTTCCTAAGAAGACTGAAATTATGTGAAATTATGTGAAATTATATGAAGTTATCTTTTGAACGAATCGACTGAAATTATGTGAAATTATGTGAAATTACATGAAGTTATGTGAAGTTATCTCTTGAACGATTCGACTGAAATTATGTGAAGTTATTAAATCTCAGTCGAATCGTTCAAGAGGTCTTCTTAGGAACAAAAATACGTAAATTTTAAGTATAATTAATGATTTAAAAAATTACCTCAATCGTTTACGATTCATTGTAGAGTTACTGTTGAACGATACGTAATTCAAGTTTTTGGAACTTCTGTGTATTTTCTAACAGTTTTTGGTTTAAATTAAGTTTATCCACACAGTTTAATCAAGATACTTTTGTATACGCAGTTTTAAGTAAGTCGTCAATTAGATTTAGTCTATCCGCACAATGTGAACAAGATACTTTTGTGTACGCAGTTTTACGTAAGTTGCCAGTTATTTCTTTTAGTTTCTTGGTTATTTCAAGTCTTTCAGCACAATTCGAACAGTTCACTTTTTCGCGAGCAGCTTTAATCACCTCTAAATTTTTATGCAAATCAATAATTTTTCCAACAAATATCCCGATATCCTCAGGTGGAATGTCACCAAAATAACTTTCTATTAAATCATCAAAATCGTCGCAGTAAGGTGGCTGACTTCTGAGCAATCAGTCAATTTATCCATGGATTATACAACTGATTCAAAAAATAATCCCCCAACAGTCGGTAAAAATCGATGATAATCCCCAACGGTAAAAATTGATCAACAAATCGATGCCAATCCCCAACAGTAAAAAAGAACACAAAAACACTACCTTCGATATCGCAGAAACACCAACAACAACCGTCGATAAGACAGAAACCCAAATCCCAAATCCAAGTCGATACTGCAGAGATCTACTTTATCGGGGGCCAAACCCTCCTTGCTTAGCTACTATTTATAAACATAAAAAAATCTGATTAATTTACTCAGAGTGTATGCGAACACTAATAACTAAAATAAACAGCGTTAATATTTAGATAGGAGTCCTTCCATCAAGATTTCACCCGCTCATTGTCAGTATAAACATGCTTGGTGTGATACTGCGTCCCCAATAGACAATGGAATCCCACCGGCGCATATCCTTGATCCTTGATTTAAATTACTCAGCTGCAGCGAATCGCCTGCCAGGGAAGGATACACGGGTGCATCATTGATAAGCCATGAGCCATGATTCTCAATGGAAAGCAGTCCAGGCAGACTGAGGCTGAGGCTAATGCTGAAGATGAGGATGAGGCCGAGACGCTCTTTGAGTTGAGAGCTAAGCTAAGTTATGCCGTCGAGTTGAATGGTTATACATAGCATCAGAAACAGCACTACCCTTTACTTATACTGTACTTGGACTACTTATACTTATACTTATACTTATACTCATACTCATACTCGTGGTATGGTGGTAGGACCAGAACTAGGAGTAGGACTAAAGCAACCTAGAACCTAGAACCGGCAGTAGCAGTTCTACTCCTTCATCCCGTCGACTGAGGATTGGTTGGAATCCGGCCAGTTGGCCACAACCCAATCCGCTATTGCATTCTTTTTGAAAGCACCACACTTCCTTCACCCTTCCCAGCTTCCATCATCCCTCGTTCCTTCTACTTCTATTTCTATTTCTATTTCTACATACTTTTTCTCAGTCAATGTATCTATGGATATATTTTGTTGGTCTTTACAGCTCCACCTACTTTTTCAGTTTCTTTTAGCACAAGGAAATGCAGAATGGGATAAGTTTTCACGGATTTTCGTGGCATTCCGGTGGATATACTTGAAGAGGATCTAACGATCGAAAATCAAATTTTCAAATCGTTGGAAATCCTTTCAGGCACTTTATTTTTTTTTATTTAGCACTTTGTTCGATGCAGTTATTTGCTACCAGACAATACAAAAATTTTATAGTTGTATTTTTTATATGCAAAAAAATTTCATTCAATATTGTAATTTATCACAATAGTATATTATTTGATAACAAAGAAACAAGTATGATAACATTAGTATCAAGTTTATATGTGATTAAAATTTTTTTTGTTTATTTAAAATTTACTAGCAACTATAAATAAATAAATTTTGCTTCATTAAATAATGATTTTTGTTAAATTGCACTGTGCTTTTTTAACTATTGACATTTTCAAAGATATAAGCTTATCCTGATGTTACACTTATCAAGAGCTTTCATTTGAGTACCCACATGTATTTTGATATATTTTTCATATATACATATATATAATATATATAAATATATGAAAAATTGATGTGGGTACTCAAATGAAAGGTCTTAATAAATGTAATGTCGGGATGAGCTTATATCTTTAAAAATGTCAATAGTTCACGAGATACAAGGTCGTTTCTCAATTACGTTGAATTGCACTGTACTTTATTAATTATTGATATTTTTAAAGATATAAGCTCATCCCGATGTTACACTTATCAAGAGCTTTCATTTGAGTACCCACATGTATTTTTGATATATTTTTCATATATACATATATATAATATATATAAATATATGAAAAATTGATGTGGGTACTCAAATGAAAGGTCTCGATAAGTGTAACATCGGAATGAGCTTATATCTTAAAAAATATCAATAGTTCACAAGATACAAGGTCATTTCTTAATTATGTATCTAGAGATAGAGCATTTTCGAATGCAGCTTAAATACTTATTATCATAAATTGACTATTGGTGAGAATGATATGAAACCATAAAAAGGCACAATTCCAGGTAAAGACCTAATGATACCAAATTTAACCATAAAAACCCATTTTATCGTATAAATACACTGGCCACAAAATTTTTCTTATTCTCTTAATAATATAGATTAGATACTCAAAAATGATATATTTTAATTAATTTATATTTTAAAATAAGCTAATGTTATTATTGTCCGTTTTAGTAACGCTAAAAAATATTTATTTTTTTTTATAAAGTTGGATTCAACTTGAATTAAAAAAAAAATTCCGATGTCATTGAAAAAGAATTCTAAAATTTTTAAACCTTTTCAATTGTACCGAACTACCAAATGCGTATTTGTAGCAGAAAATATATATAGAGCTTGTGGATCGTGGATAGATATATGTTGGTGTACCGTGGGTTGTAGTGTGTAACCCGCAATGCAGAATTGTCACATACGTCAATAAAGGGCGAGTAGAAGCTCAGTAAAAAATTCCGGCATTTATATTTTAATAGTTATTTTTTGGGCATTCGGGGTTCATTGTTAACGTCGGGTGTGTGGGTGTATGGTTTTTGCGTGTTGTGTAGTGATCGTTGTACGTGGATATTTTACTAGAATTGTTTTCACAGACTTGGAATGAGCTGGTGCTAGTGCCCAGTAAGAAGAGAGCTAATAGTTGCCGGAGTAGTTCCAGTATCCCTTAGATTTTTTATTTAAACTCCCGAGTACTGCTCAATAGTACAGTACAACAACGGTAACTCTCGTTAAAACGAGTGACGGTGTTATTAAAGTTAATTATCTCACTCACGTCTTCCCATTCTGCTATCTACTCGCGCTCTATTGTGCTGATGTTCAGTCCGAAACGAACCTGTCATCAAGTTATAGTTTGGAGTAAAAAATATTAAAAATGGATTTTTTAACTTCACGGGTTCAGAAGAAATAAAGTTTTATTAATAGAAATATAACTTGAGGAAAATATTTTCTTTTACTAACTCATTAATGTTTTACTTTCAGTAATTACTTTTAGACGGTAAAGCAATTATTTATGATTGAGTTTTTTTCATTAAAAATAGTCAATAAGTTTTGATCCAATCAACACATTCCACTTTGATAGAGAGTTTATTAATAATTTTTAACAGATTTATTTATTTAGATACAATTTAAAAATTTGTGAATTTACTAGCAACCTTGCAGTCACTATGTGACTTGTGAACTATAAATAAATAAAATTTTGCTTTATTAAATAACGACATGTTAAATTGCACTGTAGTTTCTTAAATATTGGCGTTTTTAAAGATATAAGCTCATCCCGATGATATACTCATCAAGAGCTTTCATTTGAGTGCCCACATGCATTTTCATATATATATATATATATATACGTATATAAAATATATGAAAAATTGATGTGGGTACTCAAATGAAAGGTTTTGATGACTGTAACATCGAGATGAGCTTATATTTTAAAAAATTTCAATAGTTTACAAGATACAAGATCGTTTCTTAATTATGTTAAATTACACTGTACTTTCTTAACTATTGACATTTTTAAAGATACAAGTTCATCCCAATGTTACACTCATCAAGAGCTTTCATTTGAGTACCCACATGCATTTTGATATATTTTATATATTTCACAAATATCAGAAATATCATATATATACAAATATATGAAAAAATTGATGTGGGTACTTAAATGAAACGTCTTGATGAGTGTATCATCAGAATGTGCTTATATCTTTAATAATGTCAATAGGTCACGAGATACAAGGTCATTTGTTAATTATGTATATAGAGATAAAGCATTTTCGAATGCAGCCTAAATACTTATCATCATAAATTGACTATTGATGAGAATAATATGAAACCTTGAAAAGGTACAAGACTTTTCCAACGATACCAAATTTTACCATAAAAGCCCATTTTATCATATAAATACACTGGCCACAAAATTTTGTTTATTCTTTTAATAATATAGATTAAGTACACAAAAAACATATTTTTTATTTTAATTTTAGTTCGTAAAAAAATTTATATTCTTAATCCAAGAACATTTGTCTTAAGTATCTACTTCTTGAGTTGAGAGAATAATTTCTTAAATTAAGACGTCCTGTACTTATAAATAAAAATGTTCAACAGTTTAATTTAAGGTTAAATCATTTTCTAATGAAAGTTATTTCCTTAAGTCGTGTGTAATTAATTTTAATGAATAAAAAAAAAATTTTGAAGACTAAAAAAATGTTTTTGTTATTTTCGCAAGTAGAAAAGTCAAGTTTAAGTCAGACGACAAAAAAAATTAATGAATCAAAGATTTTCAAAGAGTAAATATTGGAATAAAAATTTTGAAATAAATTGTAGAAAAAAAGTACACATGTGAATGTCTGCTTAGCAAATAAACAATCTAGGATTTTTATATTAAATGTAGACAGCAGAAGTCTAAACTCTAAAATAAATTCACATCTCAGCACATCTTTCAACTTAGACCAAAGTGATACATTAAAGTACATTTTAGATCTAAAGTAAGTTTAAAATTTTTTTTATCATTTTTTTCGACTCCTTTTACTCAGTTTTTACGATTCAACCATTTTATATTAAAGTGACTTTCAAACGTAAAGTATATAATGTTTGTGAGCCGGCTGGTAATATATCTAATGCGGTTTCTGACATTTATAAGTGAAAAATTCACAAGTATACAGACGTATAAACTCCTCGGTTTATCCATTAAATAATCTCCCGGCATCCAATTACTATCCGCGCTGATAAAATAAACGCCCCCGTACTTAACCTATCCAGTTTTTTGTTTTCCGAAGCCATTTAAATTATAATTTCATAAAATAATATTAAACAATAAATATACAGTGTAGAATATATAATAATAATATTATTATATATAATAAATTAATAGGCAGCGAGATAAATAGCTTATCCAAAACACAGCAACCCCCCAAACTAAACAATCTGTTGTTTCTCATCCGGTGCTAATTACTAGGAAGTCAAGCGCCAATGGCATCCAGTATCCAGGATAGAGCACACTGCCCCACTAGAGCAAGAGACCCCTAACTGATAAATGTTCCAATAAACTCCAATGGGGGAAACGGCCTCCAGGCAATTCAACGTGTTGTCGATGAAAGAGAAAGAGAGAACGGCCCATATGTCTATATTTATATATTTATATGCATAAGTTTAGAGTGCAGTAAAATAAATCGTAAAAGCTCAAATATGAAACATATAAACATGCATTCATAGAGATTCAGGGATAAACACGTGGGTTATTTGAAAATTTTTTGTTTATTTTGGCGAAATGTAATTTTTGGAAGAGTTAAAGTAGACAAGATATATTTTGAGGAACTAAAAAAATTTTTTTAATGAATTTTTTGTTAGGATTAGCTTGTTTAAATCTTCTATAATTGATAATTGAAGGTTATCATTTCATAAATAGATTAAGAAATTAATCTATATTATTAAGAGAATAAGAAAAATTTTGTGTCCAGGATAGTCATATGATAAAATTGGTTTTTTTGGAGAAATTTGGTGTTATGACAAAGATCTTGACTTGAATTTGTGTCTTTTCAAGGTTTCATTTCTCTCTCACCGATAGTCAATTTATTATGATAAGTATTTAAGCTGCATTCGAAAATGATCTATCTCTAGATACATAATTAAGAAATGACCTTGTATCTTGTGAACTATTGACATTTTTAAAGATATAAGCTCATCCCGACATTACACTCATCGAGACCTTTCATTTGAGTACCCACATCAATTTTTCATAGATTTCTATATACTATATATATGTATATGGGTGATTCTCTGTAAGGACATTCTAAATCTGTACAAAATTGTCCGACCAAATTATTTTTGATTTTATTAGAAAAAAAATTAACAAGGGCTACAAAACTATCAGCTTAATTATAATAAATAAACCGCCGAATTAATTTTTGCTTTTTCGATATTTGTGTATCTTTTGCCATATAACATGACAGGGGACTGATTGCCAGGGGACTGATTTTTTTTATCAAATTGAGAAAAATCAAGCAAACTATTTCAATGCATTCAACTTTTTAAGTTCTCAATGAATGTTTACATTAATTAGAATAATATTAAGACTTATGGATCCAATTTTATAAATAAATTATAAATAAAAATAGCTGCCGGGGGACTGAGTTTTGAAGTGGCCCAGACACATATTTCCAGCACAAACGGTGCTTTGAGACTAAATAAAATGGCGATAAAGCGCTAACAGCCCTATGGTTATTAACTCAAGGCTAGTTAGATCCTTATAAACCTTACAAAAGGTAAAATAACACGCTGGATTTTTTTTTTTGGCTTTGAACTTCTGGCAGGGGACTGATCTTAAAATGCCAGGGACAAACTATGGTTTAATGAATTTAATGAAACAAATTAACTTTCGGTACTTTTTATTGAAGAAGATTGTTAGTTAACTAATTAAGTTTATAAACATTATGGACCAAATTATATATTATTGACGAATAACTTAAAATTTAATCTTAAAGTTTTAATTTTGGGAATGGGACAGCCCAGGGAACTGACATTTCGGTGGTTTACGAATTTATAGCAAACAAAACCAAAATTTATTCCATTATAGTTATCAATGCTCCAAATAGAATAGTATATTACACACCTAGGGAAGTAAAGTAAGAAATGTCTCAGATCACATGTAATTGTTGGCCGAGGCGAAGCCGAGGTCAACAACAAACATGTGATCTGAGGCTTTCTTATTTACTTCCCGAGGAGTGTATACTATTTTTTTGTCCGACGAAGGCGGAAAGCGGCAACTTAGTTTAGCGCAGCGGGACGAAAGTTGCCACTTTCCGCCCGGAGGGCAAAATGTTTTTTTACTTTCGTAATAAATTTTTTTTAGTAACAAAATAACAATTTTTCTAATAAAAAAATGCCTGGGACAGCAAAAAACATCCTTACAGAGAATCACCCATGCATGAAAAATATATCAAAATGCATGTGGGTACTCAAATGAAAGCTCATGATGAGTGTAACATCAGGATGAGCTTATATCTTCAAAAATGTCAATAGTTAAAAAAGTACAGTGCAATTTAACATAATTAAGAAACGACCTTGTATCTTGTGAACTATTGACATTTTTAAAGATATAAACTCATCCCGATGTTACACTCATCAAAACCTTTCATTTGAGTACCCATATCAATTTTTCATATATTTATATATATTAAGTATATGTATATATGAAAAATATATCAAAATGCATGTCGGTACTCAAATGAAAGCTCTTGATGAGTGTAACATCGGGATGAGCTTATATCTTTAAAAATGTCAATATTTAAGAAAGTACAGTGCAATTTAACAAAAGTTATCATTTAATAAAACAAAATTTTATTTATTTGTAGTTCACAAGTCATGGCAGTCACATAGTGACTGCAAGGTTGCTAGTATAAATTAATTTAGAAAATTATTCGCTTAATAATTATTTGAGAATTGTTTTTATAGAATGTAATCAAAAAATAGTAATTTTTATTGTAAACAGAAACAAAATTAAATATTAAAAATGTTTAGATAATTTAATTATGTTAGAAAATTTATTGATTAAATTAGATATTTTTTATTTTATCGTAAAAGAAAAATTATTTCAAAAACAATTTTTTTTTTCATTTTGATTTAATATAAATTTTGAAAAAGGTGAGTTAGAAATTCCAAATTTTTACGGACCTGAAAAATCTTTTCGTTTATGAATTTCGACAATTTAAAAGAAATCTAAGCCTGTACCTCCAAAAATTGGATTGAGATCAATAACTCTCCGGAAATTTTCCATATGATGTAAAGTTAAGCCCAGTAATTTAGTTTCTAAAAAATCGAGTCTAATATTTGTCTGGATAAAGAGAATATATATTACTTTTATGTATATTGCCGCTTGACTGTGCTCATTACGTATCGACAAACACGAATTTAATCTGTTTTGGTTTGGAAATCTCGAATGCAAGAGGATGGCTAATGCAAGTTACCCTTGGCAAGGGTCCAAGTCTTCTGTCTTCCCTTTATCCTCTATACATGTAAATCCCCCACACATACAATATACAATATATACGACATATGTATGCCTAACACACATTCGCGCTTCCCCGTTCTTCATATACCCTGTAAATGTAAAGCAAAGCCGTGGCCTGAATGTCAACTCATTTAATTTCGCCAGAGAGGATACACGGACAGGAAGGTACAACACTTGGATGGTGTGTGCACTCGATCTCAATTCACGATATTACGATTGTCCATTTAGTATTAGCATTCCCTGATAGAACACATCTCTGATAGCAAAGTCCCGAGATTGGGACTAGACGCTTTGCAAACACCGCTTAGCTCCAATTAAATAGGCTCACTAGTGTAATGTAACTACGGCTGGGTGACCAGCTAATTAATTCCTCTAGGTTTTAATTACTCTTCGCCTGGATAAGCTTTCGTGGGATTTCGCTCCTGAATTTATAATCAGTTATCGATACTTTTGATTAAATTCCCTTTTTTCGACGTTATTTCATGGACAATTTTCACTGGAAAAATCGCTGCAGAGGTGTTACAGCTTTTGGAACGGATGGAGATTGGAACACATGGAGACTCGATGTTTATCTAAGCTCCGTTTGTAGAACATATGACAGTACATATTGCGGGAAAGTTTACACAGGCAACTTGGTGTGAAATATTCGTGTTAAATTGCGTTTTTTAAAAGTTTGATTTCGTTTAAATTTAACATGATTCGATTTACCACAAAAGTATATTATTATAGTAAAAAAAATCCGAACAAAAACAGTTTCACTGTAAAAAAGTCGCGCCAAGTCCACGTTCATAAGACTATTAGGAAAAAAAAATTTTTTTTTTTCTTTACAAAAAGATACAAAATAAAAAAATTAAAAAATCTAAGTAGCAGACTTGATTGTTTATGATTTTCGGAAATTAAAAAAATTTTATTGTAAATTTAAAAATGAGAAAAAAAGTTTAGAACGTATTTAGTGTGCGTGGTTGCAAAATATTTTACTTTTAATGAAATTCGTAAAATCTATTTACTAGGACTTTAAAAAAATTGAAATACACAATGACGCACACCAAGTACGTTCTAAAAATTTTTTAAATTTGAAATTTACAATAAAATTTTTTTTTAATTTCCGAAAATCATAAACAATCATATCGGTTACTTAGATTTTTAATTTTTTATTTTGTATCTTTTGTAAAGAAAAAAATTTTTTTTCCTAATAGTCTTATGAACGTGGACTTGGCGCGACTTTTTACAGTGAAACTGTTTTTGTTCGGATTTTAGTATTTTTGTAATTATAATGAAAATTTACAATTGATAACAACTTAAATCTCGTGTTGACTGCATTTTTACTGCAAACTATCCCCTTGAAGCTACAGTTTATGTAGATGTAATTCCAGTGCACCCTGGCGGCCATAGATGCAAGCTACGAATCACTTTTTTTTACTGTAGTTGCGTGTCTATAGGAAGGATTACTACACATATTCATTTTATCTAGTCTGTGGCGCTGATATTCCCCATCGAAAAAAAGTCAGGATCGAAATTTCTGGGCTTACTATAGTTTGTGCTGATAAAATTTAATAATTTTAAGTGAATTAAGTGTTATAATTGATTATAATTAATTAATATCAGTAAAATAAAGTATAAATTACTTTTATAATATATATCATTTTGGAAAAAGGAGAACCATATAATTAAATAAAATTTTGCAACCTCGAAATACCGTTCTGCTTACAGTAAACACAGTCGGTAGTCTGGCGCTCCGTTTACAACGAGATTTTTGAACGGAACTTGGCGCCAGATTCTACCGAATCTGTGGATTAATTGATTGAATAAAATTTAGTTTATGGAGACTTTTAATTATTTTTGCTACAAAATATGGATGGTTACTTGACTTGAAATTTTGACAGTAAAAATTTACTTATAAAAAAATTTTTAGCCCTTAAATAAAAAATTTTTGTAACATACATCTCTAAACTCTTCTTTATCGACTGCGTTTTGTTTAATTTCTGAGAGATGGCGTTGATAAAAGATACAAACTGTAACTGTACTTGAAAATGACGTTTCATAAGTTAAAAGAGCGGATTTTTAAAAACTAATAATTTAAATTATCAAAAAACGTCAAGTATTGAAAATAAAAATTTCTTGGATCATAAAAAAAAATTTTTCAAGTCAAGAAGTTAGAATTCAAAGCGATAAATTCTTAAATTAAACTAGTTATCTTCAAAAAAATTTTTTTTAAATAATGTTACACGGAAAAAAGTTAACTATAAAATTCACTCGGATTCAGGTTAATTTTTATAGTTTCAAACAGTACAGCGGCACTGATAGAAGGATTTATTTGTATTAAATAATATTTGTTAATAGTTAACAAATCATTTGTTAGAGACGACTTTTAGTATTAAACAAATATTTCTTAGTAGTTAAAATTATTTGTTTGTATTTAATAAATCTGATATTCATTTATTAAATATTAATAAATCTTTTTAAATACTAAGAAATATTTGTTAAGGACTAAAAAATGGCTTCTAATAAATGATTTGTTAAATATTAACAAATATTTTTAACTATAAACAAATCCTTCTATCAGTGGGACATCGGGGTGGCACAAATGTAAATATTACAAAACTTAATGTAGAAAGTGTAAAAGCCAAAATTTATAATTTAATATCGAAAATGTGATTAGTAGCTGTCACTATAGTGAATAACGACTCTCTCATCTTAAAAAATTACAGTTTCAAACTGTAAAAATTGCCGTTTCGATATATAGTCTATACTATGAAGAGAAGAAGAAGGTCTCACACTCGGAGAATTTATCATTTAAAACAGTAAAAATTCTACTCTTAAAATATATATTTTACTAGTCCAAGCAAATTAATAATTATAGTTTGATTTTTAGCGTTGCATTTAAAATTTACCATTTTACTTTGTAAATGTTGACGTTGCTTGTATAGAAAATTTAGTAACTGTAGTTTATATTTTTTACATATCATGTGATCATTTTTAAGGTACAAAATGATAAATATCAAAGTCAAAATTCTTAATTATTATACTTTAACATTTTCGAATTTTACATATCGAATATTACTGTTTGAAATAGTACTTTTTTCCATATAAATACTAAATTGTAGCATTTAAATGATAAACATTATTAAGTGATTGTTAAAATCACGAATTTACTGTTTAAAATAGTAAATTTTTCCAGTTGATCATTACTTATATAATCGACTATTATTTATTACAGTTTACTTTTTTCCGTGTAAAAAAAAAAAAATAGTATTTATATCATATATCACGCTGATAGAAGGATTTGTTTACAGTTAAAAATATTTGTTAATATTTAATACTTAATATAATACTTAATATTAGTCCTTAACAAATATTTCTTAGTATTTAAAAAGATTTATTAATATTTAATAAATGAATATCAGATTTATTAAATACAAACAAATAATTTTAACTACTAAGAAATATTTGTTTAATACCAAAAAGTGGTCTCTAATAAATGATTTGTTAACTATTAACAAATATTATTTAATACAAATAAATCCTTCTATCAGTGCAGTGTATCCAGGATTTTTTATTATCAAAATGTAAAAATCCGTTCAACCTTCTTCTCTTATTCCCAAATCAGTTTATCCCAAAAAAAAAAATCAAAACATAAAAAATTCCACCGAAAATATGAATCAAAAAATAGAGTGACCGAAGTTCCATGCGCCTTTTGTCCCGGGGTATTTACATAAAACATTATTCAGAGGTTAGCAAGTCGGACCGGAGAATCCCAGGGTATTACAAACTCTTGGTTAAGGAGTGAGAGCCCGAATCAATGTAAGCCTGTATATATTAGATCAAGTGGTTATGCACGGCTGTGGCCTAGAATCAGTTGAGAATTCAACGCCCGGATGTTCGACGCGTCAATGTGGACCATCGTAGGCGGTGATATAAAGGGCGTCTCTGTACTCTGTGCTCTGTATTTGTCATTATGCATCTAAGATTTGTATGTACTGTACTTGCAAACGAGAAACTCGTCGATATAGCACTTCACCTCAAACTCCAGCTCTAATCCCAACCCGAACCCACTATTGCTAATATACATGAGAGCCATGCTTAGCCCAATCGGATGGCGCAAAGGGATAGGAGGAACTAACACTACAAACACTACATACACATATATCCTTACTATACATGTGTATTTGTCTGAACGAGGTAATATGTTCTCTCTATATCTCTATCAACTTCCTTCATCACCGCACGACAATCCGCTAGGGTCAACTGCTCCAACATGCTGCTTCCAGATTACCTTCATGTTAAACGACTCCGGTGTCTTTAAGCTGCAAGCACTCCTCTTCTTGTTATACCACCTTTTATCAATCCAATTTACTTTAATTACCAATTATTATTCTTTCAACCGAGCTCAAACAATATTGATTGGTAATCTTCATTGGTACCTTATGTATACTTGCAGAGTAATCAAATGCCGTTTTATTACTCACTAAGACATTAAGTACCCGAGGATGCTTACCAATCTTTAGATCCTGCATTAAATTTTCACATTCTAATAAATTTTGCAAGATGAGATGAGAATTTTGGGATAATTGTCCTTTGAATTTAATGAATACTGCAGTCGGTTTTGAATCAATAATGATGATAATGATGTGAATTATTTAATGTGAAGGTCGAATATATAGAGAACGATATTTTTTTATTATAATTCATAGATTGACGAATCATTAAATATTTACAAAATTCTACATTGATTTTTTTTTTTAAATTTGGACTTTTGTAAAAATTCAATGTACTTTTTTAACTATTGACGTTTTTGAAAATATAAGCTCATCCTGATGTTACACTCATCAAGAGCTTTCATTTGAGTACCCACATGCATTTTGGTACATTTTTCATATATACATATATATAAAATATATAAATATATGAAAAATTACTGTGGATACTCAAATGAAAGGTCTTGATGAGTGTAACATCAGGATGAGCTTATATCTTTAAAAATGTCAATCATGCACAAAATACAAGGTCATTTTTTAATTATTGATATTTTTAAAGATGTAAGCTCATCCCGATGTTACACTCATCAAGAGCTTTCATTTGAGTACCCACATGCATTTTGATATATTTTTCATATATACATATATATATAAATATATAAAATATATGAAAAATTGATGTGGGTACTCAAATGAAAGGTCTTGATGAGTGTAACATCAGGATGAGCTTATATCTTTAAAAATGTCAATATTTTACAAGATAAAAGGTCATTTCTTAATTACGTATCTACAGATAGAGCATTTTCGAATGCAGCCTAAATACTTATCATATAATAAATTGACTACGCGTGAGAATGAAATGAAACCTTGAAAAGCCACAAATTCAAGTCAGACCTTTGCAATGACACTAAATTTCACGAAAAAAACCAATTTCATCATATAAATACACTGGCTATAAAATTTTGCTTATTCTCTTAATAATGTAGATATTTACTTGGTTCGATTTTCACTGATATTTTTCAAGTATAATTCAAGTATAATTTTTTTTTAACTTTTAAATTGAAAAATTTAATAAAAATCTTGTATAATCTTCTAAAAAATATAAAGCCTCACGTCTGAACAGTTATTTATAAGACTATTAAAGTTTGGTAAATTGTACTTTAGTTAAGACGAATAATTAGAAAACGAGTAACTAAACTTAATGCAAGTATCTTATAATTACAAAATAGTTACAGTGATGTTAATTCTAAACTCTAAAGGAATTTTTTCCGGAAAATAACGCTTCAAAGTTCCCTCCGGTGACACATTACAAGTTGAGACTCCAAACAAGATTGCTATAAATCACCAACCACAACATTAATAATAACTTAATTTCTACGCGACCTTTTTTTCTTTTTATCAAAAATAATGGGAATTCTTTGAACATCTGTTACCGGAAATGTTTTTTAGTTACAAACTGCAACAGGCTATAAAAAAGTTGTTTTATTAAAAAAAAAAAAAACGGAAAAATAAATATTATTGTAAATAATAATAATAATTCTTGTACTAGTAATTATGTCCGTAATAATTATCCGTGTAATTAAGGGCTTGCCGATTTTCTTTAATTAATTAAATAGAAACGTCAATTTTTTATTTTTTCAAGCTTGTTTCTACATAAATAAAAACCAAACAAAAAAAAATTTTATTGCGAAAATATTTCATAAAAAGTTATTGTTGATAATGACATTTATTTCCGTGATTCAAAACAACAGTATATATAAGCGCAAACATTTTTAAGCTTTATATTATTTATATCGCAGACATTAATAACAATGACAGCAAAACTTTGGTAGAATTTCAAGCTTAATCATGGTGAAGTGAATTCTGATTCAGAATTAGAAATGTTTTTCACAAATAATTACACGTTTCAGTAGTACAGCAGTACAGTATCTCTGGAAGAATTCATAAATTGGCAATGAAGAAAACTTTGCATGGTTTGTTCAAAAGTTTGAAAGCTCCTACCCACGATTCGAGCTCGAAATGTGCATAATTTATAATCTACAATATATAATACAATCTTTTCAAGTGAAATATATTTCTACTAGCTGTTACTCGCCCATTCCACTGGGCGCTTTATAGAATTGTATTTTTAGATCTAGATTTGAAATTTAATTAGAGTATTGTTTTGACTTGCAGAGATTCCCAATTCTATCGGATTGGCATGCACCTTCAATCCATGTAATTATTTTAGCTAATATTCATTGTAACTTTCAATGTGCAATCATTATAACATTCCCGTGTCTTTCTTACAAAAATTAATAATAATTGATATGAAAAAAAAATTTGTAATGAGCATTGAAAGTTTCAGTTAAAGAAATTGCAGGTCTTATAAGTGAAGAAATCTGCCTAGTATATAAACATAACCAATAGAATTAAAAAATTTATTTTTAACAAATGACAATCGAATAGAATAAATTTAGTTACAATAAAAATTTATTATTTCTAAGTCAAAAAAATATAGGTTCCGGATAAGTAATCACCACCATATCATATACTAAAACCTTTTCCGAAACACACTGCTTGGTATAAGTATTATTCCGATCGGTTCAGTAGTTTTCGCAGAATAACCGGACAAAAAAAAACCGACTCTCCATTTATTAGTATAGATATTTGTTACTCGCCCACTTCACTGGGCGCTTTATATAATTTTATTTTTAGATGTAGACTTGAAATTTAATTAGAATATTGTTTTGACTTGCACAGATTCCAAATTCTATCGAATTGGCATGCACCTTTTATCCATGTAATTATTCTAGCTAATATTCATTGTAACTTTCAATGTGCAATCGTAATAACATTCCCGTGTCTTTCTTACAAAAATGAATAATGATTGATATGAAAAAAAAATTTGTAATAAGCATTGAACGTTTCAGTTAAAGAAATTTCAGGTCTCATAAGTGAAGAAATCTGCCTAGTAGGGGAAGGGGGGGGGGGGGCAAAATGGGCCCCTTAAGAAAAAAATGTTGATATCCTTTTGAGTGTTTTTCTCTGGTTTTACTTTTTTTAGTCCCTTGTCAAGTATTTGACCTTAATTTGCTCTGTTCATTAAAATAAAAAATTGAAAATGTGGGGCAAAATGGGCCACCTTCAGAAAATTTTTACAATATGAGTTTTTCAGCTCGTTTTACTTTTTTTGGGCTTTTACTGAGTTTATAGTATTAATTTTTTTGTGTACGTCGAAATTAAAAAATTGAGAAAAGTGGGGTAAAACGGGCCCCCCAAAAAACTCAATATGTTTCTTACTTGTTTTATATTTTGAATTTTTTTATTATGTATTCAGTATAAAAAATTAGGATAACAGTAGACCCTAAAAGCCATCCCTGCAACTTCCTGCTAACTCCATACCTAAGCGCTCCATATTTCACGCCAAAAGCAATGATAAATCAGGTAAAAAATGTCATTTTTTGAATGAAAAAACGCGTTTTTTGAATTATTTCGACAACGGTATCTCTCAAACTAATCAACCAATTTCAATCGCGTTAACGGCGATCAACGCGGGCTTCCAAGCTTAAAAACCGATCAGTTTTTAGAACCGATTGGTGAAGACAATAAAAATGTATCACAAAAAAAAAACAATTTTGCCCCCCCCCCCTTCCCCTATATAAACATAACCAATAGAATTAAAAAATTTAATTTAAACAAATTTACAATCGAATAAAATAAATTTAGTTGCAATAAAAATTTATTATTTTTAAGTCAAAAAAATATAGGTTCCAGATAAGTAATCACCAACATGTTATATACTAAAACCTTCTCCAAAACACGCTGTATTTTATGGTATAAGTATTATTCCGATCGGTTTAGTAGTTTTCGCAGTATAACCGGACAAAAAAACCGACTCTCCATTTATTAGTATAGATATACATATTCGATAGTATTATTCAATTATTCGGCGGAATTTTTGAGAAATAAATTATAAAAGCGCACAACTTTAACTTACGTAAAAGGCGACTTAAATTAAAAAAAAAGTAGGAATAAATTAAATTGAATAAAAATTTCATTTTATTAAAAAAAATCCTTTTTTTTCATCCTAACTCATGAATATGTATTTTCATTTGACCGTTTGAATTAATTAAATAAAAAAAACTTTGTGGATATACGTTCACCTAAAAGTATGAATGTGAATATATTCATGCTTAGCAAAATAATATAACGGGAAAAAGTAATAGCGTAAAAGACAAACGTTCGAGTTTGTACAATATGACTTATACTGGACGGGTCATGTGGGATGTCAGCTGGGCTTTATTCTCTAAAATACAACGAGACGAGCGAATTTATATAGACGTATAGTTATACAGTTTATAGCGTTATATAAATATGTGTGTAGGTGGAGAGAAAAGCATTGTATAGATGTCTTGTTTTACCTATCTAGTGCGTTCTCTCTTCCTCGGCCTACTGAAGTAGTATAGCCGTCGTATAGGTGTAGACCGAGAATGCGAGACACCAGAGCACATCGGTGTATTCTCTGCACTCTATTGTGGGTGTGCATGAAATACCAGGACACAAGAATCTCTTGTGTCCTGGCATCACGTAAACTTTAACCTCTCGCCAGATTTTCTAACGATATACTAATCCGAATGTCCGGATTTCGAAGAATTTACACAGTGATTTAATCTGTTTGTTCGATAACAAACAATATCCACCTGCTGCTCCGCAGTTGTGGTCGGTCTCAAGTGTCGAGGGTAATTAATATTACCTGGGCAATCACTTTTTGATTTATTCTGCTTCCCAACTATTTAATTAATCACTTAATGCGGCCAGAGGAACAACCGGATTCTATATTCAATTAAAATACCTCACTATTCGATTAAACGAACAAGTTTTATCATTAATTATGCATCTGTTATTTATTTATTGTTGGTCCCGCAGGCAAGTTTTTTTTTTTTTGATTTATAGGCTGCAAGTGAAAACTTTTTTCTACTCCCAAAGTTATTGTTTTTAGTCTAATTTTTTAAGGTACACAGAAAAAAAATGTTTTTGAATCAAGTATATAATTTTGAAGAACTTAATATTCTTGATTTGAGTAAAAAAATTCTTGATTTAAGAAAATTTTACTTAATTCAAGAACTTTTCGTCTTGATTCAAGACAATTACCCTCTTCAAAGTTATACTCTTGGTTCAAGAATTTTTCTCTTTAATCAAGTTAATTTTTTTTTCAGTGTTGTAAGCGTACACTGAAAGAAATTTTCTTTAAAAATTACCGTTAAATTCACGGTAATCGTGAGATGAATGGCACGAACTAATTATTTGTCGATAAGTAAGATAATTTTTAACTTTTTTACAACAAATTTTACCGTAATTCACTGTAAATTTTATTCGGTTTTCGGTAAATTTTATGAAATTTATCACAAAATAAATGAATTTTTTCGTAATTTTTATTTAAAAAATGGTAATAAAAAAAAAGCCGCATTGTGTCCCACGATTACAGTGAATTTAACGTTAATTTCTAAAGAAAATTTCTTTCCGTGGAGACTTTCTTTTTATACGAATCATAAATTTTTTAAAGAGATTTTTAAGGTCTAAAAAAATTTTTTGTTTTTAATTCAACTCTTTAAAAAGTTATATTAACCCTTCAGTACCCATGCAATGAAATTTATTTATTTAAATTCAAATGGAAAAGCCACTTAAAAATTTTTTTATCTTTCTTTAACGTTGTATTCTTAAAATTTATACAATAAAAATGTATTAAATTTGTTTAAAAATAATAAAAAAAATTATTTTTGGAGAACATGAGATTTTTTCTTGGCAAGAGTATTGAAGGTGGTTAAAAATCGAGCTGTTCGGCTCCCCACGGCGAAGATCGGCTCTTTCCGGTAAGCGCTCCGCCGAAATATTTGTTTAGATCGTATGTTAATTAAATGTGAGATTTTTTCTCACCATGAGAAAAAATCTAACATTCCACTTTTTAGCATTAAACAAATATTTCTTAGTATTTAAAATGATTTGTTTGTATTTAATAAATCTGATAATCATTTATTAAATATTAATAAATCTTTTTAAATACTAAGAAATATTTGTTAAGGACTAAAAAGTGGTCTCTAATAAATGATTTGTTAAATATTAACAAATATTTTTAACAATAAACAAATCCTTTCATCAGTAAATGATGATTAACATAAAAATTTATCGATATTTTTTTTGTTACATATAAATCATGGTACAAATAAATTTTAAATAGGCTCTACTGCCAAATGACAGAACTAAAGAAAACTTGGAGGTAAATTTTGGCAGATGTTCAGTTTAAATTTTGAATGTGTTTATAAAATTATCCTAGGTACGCAGAACGCGGATACTTGATATAAATAATGTTTTTCGACGGTCATAAAAGAGATGATCTCGAACTTTTGCATACTGAAGTTTTATTAATATAAATTCACTAAATAAAAGTTGGATATTCAATATATTGTGCAATATATTACTGACTTTTAATATAACCAGAAGTTGTAGTTATAATTTACAATATTTAATATTATATTTGACTATAGCATTAATCTTGATAGTTAGTTGAAAAATGACTAGGAATTTCCATTCCGTAGAGAGTAATTTTTTTCGAGGATCTAATAACTGTCAGCGTAACACGAAGAAAAACATGTGAACGTGTATTGAATATGCAAATTGTTATTCTAAAAATGTCTGTTTTAATAAATGGGATCCCGATTTATTAGAGCTGAACTTCTAGGACCGAAACCAGATTCCAGAAAGCACTTACTAGTGATCTAAAATTTAAGCTCATAACTTTATATGAATATTTTAATGGTATATTCTACGGAAAATCCATTTTTTTACTAAATTACGGCGTTAAAAGTTCCAACGCAAAAGTTATTGGCTCAACAGCTCCCAAAACTCCAATCAATTATCCAAAGTCGAAAGTTATAGTTATAGTTACTGATCAATAACATGTGGAGCAGAATTCAAAATTTTGATGGTCAAAAATTATGCTCCAACTTTTAGTACATAAAACTAAAGTAGTTATTTCAGATAAATAGTTTTTAAAAGTAGAGTATACATAACGACTAATAGCTTTCGCGTATGAATTATTTATATGGAGTAACGGCTGAAAGTTATGGAAAATATAATAGCAACAATACGCAAAAAGATAAGCAATTGTTAACGTTACCTGTTGTACATAAGGACGTCGGGCTTCCATAATCTGTGAGGCGGAATTCTAAGGTCTTTCACCCCTCCGTATTGCGAGACATTCCACCTCATGTTGACGTCATTCCACTCCTGAAACAAACAACCAGCAGTTGTTCTTTCCTTCTTTAATATTTCATTTTAATTTTAATTTTTTTATAACTACTTTGAGATAACTTATAACTTAAAGAATGCTTGTATTATTTTCGCTCTTATTTATGTTGTTATTGTCTTGAATATTATTATTGTTTAAATTAAAAAGGTACTGAAGTTTCTGAGTATTAATAATGAACAAAAAATTTTTAGCATTATAAAAAAATAATGAGAAATGTTGGAGTAATATCACGCTGGAAATTTTCTTGTCAGTTCAATATAAGTGATTGTTATGTGAGATAACAGAGATTGTTTTGTTTCAATCGTAAGAAATCTAACAGATTTCATTTTTCTTCGATATCAATTCATGTCAATCTTTCAAAAGTTTCTTACTCGTGATTTCTACGCCAGTCAGTTATAATTAGTTTTCTTTTAAATCCGTTTGCAGAAAATTGTTCCTATGAGACGCTATAGTAGTCATCAGGACGCGCGACATTTTCAGTGGGGAGGTGCAACGAAAAAAATAAGCTGTATTATTTTACACAGTAATATTGTAGCATTTTTAGGAATTAAAGGACAAAATTTGATGATTTTTTTAATTGAAAGATTTTTATTAATATTAATATTTAATAAGCTTTATTTACTGTTAATACATTATTTTTTTAACATCATAGGATTTAATAAATATTTATCAACAGTTAATAAATTATTTATTAAATACGATTTATTAAATGTTAATAAATATTTGTTAACAGTTCACAAATATTTATTAACAGTTAATAAGTAATTTATTAAGTACAATTTATTAACTGTTAATAAACATTTATTAATGGTTAATGAATATTTGTTAATTAACAAATATTTATTTTAAATAAAAAGCAAAAATAGCAATTTTCTTTTGACACTTTTTATAACCCTATAGCTGGAATACATGTAACACAATATTATTGTTGCATTTCTAGAAATCAAAGGTCAAAATTTAATGATTTTTTTAATTGAAAAATTTTTATGAATATTAATATTTAATAAGCTTTATTAACTGTTAATAAATGATTTTTTAACATCTAAGGAGTTAATAAATATTTGTTAACAGTTAACAAATATTTATTAACAGTTAATAATTAATTTATTAAGTACAATTTATTAACTGTTAATAATATTTTTTTATGGTTAATGAATATTTGTTAACTGTTAACAAATATTTATTTAAAATAAAAAGCAATAATAGCAATTTTCTTTTGACACTTTTTATAACCCTATAGCTGAAATACATGATAATAATTAAATTCACTAAATGAATTAACGTTTTTAATATTTAAAAATATAAAAGATAATTATGAGCTGTGATAGAATTTAGTATTCTACAATAAACGTTATTATAATATTATATAATTAATGCAAATAATTTATAACGATGATTTTTGTTTATAAGCAATTTTCATATCATATGACATGCAAGCGAAACAAATTCACTCAAAAAAATATTTAACTGTTAATAAATATTTGTTAACTATTAATAAATACTTATTAACTGTTAATAAACGTACTTTCCTCCCAAATAAATATTTATTGAATGTTAAAAAATATTTATTAAAATTTAAATTAAATAATCGTCTTCAAATAAAGTAAATTACTAATAGTTAATAAATCCTTCTATCAGTGTGTCTTTATAAAATTTTTAATTAATTCAGAGTGTAAAATTTCTTATCAAATTTGAAAAGATCAAAAGATTTACTGGTAATGCTGTAAATAAATCAGACATCCGATAAGTATTAATGAAAACAAGTGTAATAGGAGTTTTGTTTATTTGAAATGTCAGAACGACCAAATTCAGGATCTCATGTTATTACTGATTTATCGAAATGTGTCCCCTTTCTCTCTTGAGGATCTTTGTCATGGAAGTAAAGATGGAAAAGAATAAGAGACGATCGCACAAGAGAACTCTCAACGATTGGATCACGTAGCCATCGAGAGTGAAATACAATAAATGCAGTTTTGCACAATTCGCTCGGGGAATTGTTCGAAAAATAAGAAGCTCATATGATTGTCTGTGTTATTTGATCCTCAGTCTACTCAATTCAACGTCAAAATGCTATAAAAATAAACCGACTTTTTTATCGTTTTATTTAATGACAATACTATAGTAATAATAATAATTTATCAGTTGGAGGTATGTAATGCAGAGTAGAAGTAAATGCCATTCGATGAAAATTGAATAATCGTTTAAATACTTTAATTAATTTCACAAAAGTTTCTCGATCGCGAATTCTTTTTTTAGCTATTCGGCTGAAGAATTTAATTTGCGTTATAAAAATTCGCTGTGCGCCAACTTTACCTCGTGAATAACGAAAGACCATGAAAAAAAAAAAAAAAAATAATTAGAAACTAAAAAGGTTAGGGGTGACTTATAAAATACTCAATCGCATTCTCGGAGTGGAAACGGAAAATTGTAATGAAATAGTAGGTAATATCTATAGTGTGAGTTTAAAGTAGTGTAGAAGAAAGAAAGAAAGTCGGTAGGAATGCATTGGTGGGCCCATGAGTAATTTTTCACCTAATTCTATCTAACACTTTCTGTACAGACATTACTATTCTACGTATGCACAGGCCATTATATGTAGCACCCTTATTCTATCTTTTATTTTTTAACCAATCCAATCATGCAATACTTTATGCAGCTGTGAAAATTCAACAAGCTTCAATGGCATTTACTTGAGACTACGGAATTCGGTGGATGGGAATTTAAACAATTTCAATTACTCCCGAATTCGAGAGATATTCCTCAACTTACTTTTTTTTTTATTCTATCGCAATAAATAGATGAGAAGATATGCTTATTAAAATTCTACATTCATTTTCAATTAAAACTAATTTTCGACTGCGCAAAAAAAAACAATCTAGTGTTCTTTTAAGGAGGACCTCTCGCTATCAATGTTAAATAAAAAATATTAGATTATGCATAAAATTAAGTTTTATCTAATAGTTAAAGTCCTTATTTATCTACTAGTAAAGTTTAATTTATTCTTCACCGTGGAAATTTTTGAAAAAAAAATTTCTAAAAATGTTAGTATTTTTTCCGAGTCTTACGAGAAAGTCAGACCTTAACAACTTTCTCGAATTATGGCATTAACCACCGATTAAAAACGGGGTAAAAAAAAACTCAAAATAAGATTTTCGAAATATTCAGGTTTGATTTTTTGCAATAAAATATATAGGTTGCCGTGGAATTTATGGAGAAATTAAAATTATAAAATCACAGAAAATTTTTGAGTAACCTACATTTAAATGGCGTCAGAACATTTGGCAACGTTGCGTAGCGCGCGAGCTTCAGACCTTTCAATAAACTCAAACTAAACTTTAACGCACTTATGTTTTTTATACATACTTATTAATTAATTTATTATTAACAAATTTTCATATTTCATAATTGAAAACTAAAACAATAATTAAAAAATACTAGCATTCTTGCCATGAGACATTAGAATGTTATGGTTTTATGACTAAACATTTTTAATTAATTTATTTATTTACACTGACTGCAAAAACTTAAACATGGTTAAGGTTATATTGTGCAAATGAAAATGTAAACAACCGATATATAGCGTTGCCAAATCGCGGACAGGTTACTAACAGCTGATTTACAAAAGTCAAATTAATTTTTGTATTTAACTATTTTTTTTTTTAATGTTCAAAATTTCAACGATTAATGCCTCATATACTATTTATTTTTTAATTTTAGGAATTTTTATGGGTTTTTTATTTTAATTTATCGAATATTGATTACTACAGTTGTTGTGACTCAACTGGAGCGAAAGGACTTCCTTAACAATCAAACAAAAAAATTTGTTCTTACTTCAAGAAAACTTTTGCTGCAGCAAAACAATAATTAATCATTAATTAAACTTCCATTTAATAAACATGAAAAAAATAAAAATCTTCTGCAAAAAATCTGAATATTAGTTCACAAATAATTAAAAAACATTTAAGTGGTCAAAACTTTAAGACCGAGAAGGATTTAATGGATTTGAATTTTTTTAAGGACACTTTGCATGAATAATTAAACAATTTTAGCGGTTGACAACATTATAATTCAAAATTACTAAATTTTTTAAGTACCCGCGTTTGTTAAATATTTAACGACTGGCAACGAGAAATTTATATAGAAGACGACTTTTAATGGTAGTTATTACGTTAAATTTCAAACTCCACTAGAAATTAAATTAATTATGTGAAAACTCTATTCACAATTACTTTGTTAAAAAACAAATAAAAAATAACAATAATAATGATAATAACAATAATAGTAAAGGTCGGAAAGGACCATACAGTATTTTGTGCTGACAGAGATGAGCCACAGGCGTTCATTAAGGACAATGAGAAACAGGGGTTATTATTCGCGAGGGTATATAATAGCAGAATAGATCATTAAAAAAAAAAGTAATAACAATAATTATAATAATAATAATAATAATAATAACAACAACTAATGTGAAACTATTTATGCAGGAGATGAGTCAACTCAGCCGTAATTCAAGTAATCGTCCGTTAAGGAGGTTCGAGCGAATCTAATGTAAAAAAAAATTTCCAACTTTGAGCTTTGAAATTAAGTATACGTATAAATAAAAACGTCATTTATTTAATCCTGAAATTCTAAAAAGATTCACCGTTTAGTGACTTAGATATTAAATTTTAAAAATCACATATTTTGTCTCCTTATACATGGGCTCTTATGACGGACAAACTTTTGGCGAGACTTTAATTATTTTTTTCAATATTAACCTCCCAACTTTAGCGGATAAAAAACTATACACAAGAAACTTGGATTATTGCAAAATATAAAAACAATTTAATAATAATACATTACCGATATAATTTTTGAAATATTTAAAGCTATTTATTCGAATAAATATTTGACAACATCGCGTCAACAGCTGAGAAAAAAGAAAAGGATATAAATATAGTTACAGAGAGAGAAATGTTTAACTCACACACTCATCCACGTCTCTGTTATGGGTATAATCAAGCGCGCTATTGCCAAATCTGTTTATTTATTCCGGCAAGTAATAAATACGAGAGTCATTTTATTACTTTACTTTATTAAATAAGTAAAAATCATCAATTATTAAATTTTTTTAATTATTTTAAATTAAAATAAAGAATTTTGTCGAATATTGCACAGAAAAAAAGGTTCACTTGAGCCAAGAAAATATTTTTCTTCCTAATTATTTTCTTGAGCGAAAAAAAATTTTTTTTTTGACACAAGAAATTTCATTTATTCCAACTAAATTAATTCTCTTGTTTTAAGAAATACGTATCTTGATCCAAGAAAATTTATTTAAGTCAAGAAAATCTTGTTGCTTTGAGAAAATTCAGCTTCTTGCTCCAAAAAATTTAGTTCTTGATAGAAGTAAATTTTCTTGTCTTGAGAAAATTTCTCTCTTGCTCCAAAAAATTAAATATAAAGATAGAAGTAAATTTTCATTAATATTTTTAATGGCTAACATGTCAAATGGAAAGATCAAATAATATTTCATCATTTTTTTTCATTCAATATGTATAATTGCACGCTAAAATAATATAAAATGGGTATCAAATATTCAAGAGAAAAATTTTCTCAAGGTGAGAAAATTTTTTTCTCAGCTAAAGTAAGTGGCGCTGCTTCTCTAAAGTATCTAAAAATCTTGATCAAATATAAAAATTTATTGTATCAAGTATTTATGATAATTTGAATTAAGAAAAAATTACTTCCACCAAGAATAGAATTTCAAGAAAAATTTTTACTTCAGCCAACACAACTTCGGTCTTCCTTCAAGCACCCGAAAATTTTCTTGAGTCAAGAATTTTGTTCTCCAATTAAGAAATTTTTCTTTCTGTGTGGGAAGACTAAAATTAAAAAAAAAATTTAACATTATTTTGACTCATTAGTTACGCTCGAACTTCCTTAAATACTAGTCTTTGTGTCTTTTGGATTTAAACTCCTGAGCTGAGAAGCAACCCAGGCTTAGTTATTTTTATCCCGTTTCGGTGACCGTGGCTGGTAACGGGTGCTCTGGAGAACTTTCGAAAGACCTTAATTCCGGAAAATGAGGCATTATCGTTAGGTTAAACGACTCCTATGCTTCTACTATCCCTATCTGTGATAAAGAGGTAAGCGTAAAGGGTATAGTAATGCAGAAGAAACCAGGCATGTGCCGCATTTGCTCCGCAGCACTGATATAAATTTATGCTTTTGAGATTACCGTAAGCTCGAAGGACCCCGGATAAATTATCCGATTTCATTTATACATATAATAAAGCTTTAACAACTACTTATTAATTCATTACTACCAGTTGATTTATAATTCACTATTATTACAGCATTATTATCGTGATGTTAATAATCGCAAGTTAACGACTTCTATGATGATGATTTTTGAATTGAAAAATAATGTGTTGTTGTTATCATTATAATTGTAGATGATAAATATTGAATGTCTGCTGAAATGCTGGTGCTTGATTATAATTCATCATCATACGTCCAATTTGTTGCAATACTAATTGGAAACGCTAAATTAAAATAGACTCAATGGAAAATTGATGCTGCGTTCATTAAATGTTACAGTTCGCTCTCATTAGTGGAATCAATTCACACTGACTTAACTTAATTCCTATCTGTTAAATATATAACATAGTCTTCTCATTAGCTCGGTTTTATTAACTATTTTCTTCGCTAAGAGATCGAGCTTTATATAATACTACCTTGCTGTCCTTTTTTTCACCAATTCCTCTTTTTCTTTTTTTTATTTTTTCTTATTTCGTAGTTTTACCAAGTTACTGAAGCTACCAAGGGGCTGATGTTTTTATTACCGGTCTTAAAGAACATGAAACATTCTCATTATTGAGATAATTACAATTAAAAGAGATTTACCCCCATTCTTTAGTGTAAGAATTTGGTAGGATCAAGAATCAAGGGTCTGGTTTTATTAAATCGTGAGAAAGATTTTTACCCTAATTTACGGGCGTAATGTATTGCTGATAGTGCTCTAGGATATTATGGGCGCTGTGAAGTGGGTAAGTGAAATAGTGAAGCTTTCAGAAGTCAGGTGTTATAATGATCCGTGATTTTCAATTATACTAGAGGATGTTCGACAAATCGAAGTTGCTTAGTTTGAGACTCGGGGATTTAAATGGGGTTTAAGAATTCTGGAATAAGATTCAGTGTAATTTGTTAAGGTTGAAGGGTTAATCTTTTAATTTATGACCCAGTCATGGAGTCTGGAAGATTTTAAGTTGGAATTCGGTATGTAGATTAAGAAGTACATACTTTATTTTCTTTATATAATATTCTACATATATTGTCCATTTTATGCAGTACTTTTCTTATTAAGTTATCAACTATCTATGCAAAAAATTTAACAAAAATGGGATCAATCGTATGACATTCGTTAGCAGTCAATTAATTTTTTTTTAACAAATAAAATTTTTCCAAAAAATTATTTTTAAAAAATTGCAATTTTTATTCTTTAAAATTTCTACATCTCAATTTTTTTTTCTAATTTTTTTGACATAACTTATTTGTTAAAAAAATATTTAAAATTATAAAATATCCCGTGTAAAAAAAATCGTTTTAAAAGTGTCTTAAAATTGTCGTTTGTTTAAGATGTTAAATGTGACACAAAGCAAGACTGTTTTAAGACGCAAAAAAAAAAAAATCCAAGAGCAGATTTTTGAAGTTTGGCTCTCGAATTTGTTATGAAAATTTATTTTTAGACAATTTTGCGAGTTTTTAACCGCAACATTTTTAAATACGCTTTTTTCAAATTGAAATTGTTGAAAAATTATTATCCAACAATTTTAAGATTTTTTTTAAGACGCTCCATTTTAATGTTCCAAGGTTTTGTCGCTGTGAACTCATCTTAAAATAGTCTCTAAATATTTTAAGATTTTTTAAAGAAACTTGCAAAATCATCTAAAAATTAATTTTCATAACAAATTTAAAAACTAAATTTCAAAAATCTGCTTTTGGAATTTTTTTTTCTTTGGCGTCTTAAAAAAATCTTAAAACAGTCTTGCTTTGTGTCACGTTTAAGATCTTAAACAAACGACAATTTTAAGACACTTTTGAGACGATTTTTTTTTACACGGGTATCTGCTGAATTAATTTTCATATCAATCATTTGTTAATATTTAATGTGATTAGCTTAAACATCATTCAATAAATCTAATTTATTAGCGATTTGATAAGATGTTTTTCAGAATAATAAATAGAAATTCACCAGAGTAATTATGTTAATGGTTGAAAAATTAATTTAATTCTTTTATTGTTACCTAAAGATAATTTAAAATTTATTCTTGTCATTTTTTCTTCAATTTATTTTATGATTACATAAAATAATATTAATTAAAATAATAATAATAAAGTAATATTGATTCCATGGTTAACAATTACATGTCTAGTCTTATTGATAAGATATTATTTTTGTTATTTTGTATCATATTTATTAATTTTTTTAATATACAAAAATAAAAATTATATCGTAATAATAAACGATATAAAATATTCTCATTTTAAAATTAACAAAATTGGATGATATAATTTATATCTGACATTTTAGACGGATTTAAACTCGCTAATAACTTTAATAAATTCTTTCGAAATTAAAAGTTTAATAATAGTTTAATGAAATTATTAATAACTATGGTTACCAAATTAATTTCAGGCAAGTCGTTTTAGCAAAATAAAAGTAGATCAAAGTCTGCTAGTTATGAAAAATTATTAAGAACGAAAGTTGCGGTTAAGTGAAAAGTTCCTTGAATACCAACGGAACGAAATATACAGACAAGAACTGGACTGATAATCTAAAGTTTAGCGAACTTTTAAACCGCGGTGATTTTTGATTTCGATAGACCGAATGGAGATCAGTGCATAGCAGTGTAAGAACATCCGAAAATAGGGAAATCCGTTTAGGAACAGTTGAAACTAAGCATCGAATATATAACCTATAACTCGGAATCTAGATTATAGAAGCCCGGGACTAATTTCACTAGAGAAGAGACGAGTTAACGCCTGAAGAGATTAGAGAAGGTTTTCAATTTAATTGGTTCTAGAACTTACTTTATAAGTAAAAGTATTAAGAGAAGTAGGGGAGGAAAGAGGAACGGAACGGTAATAGGAAGGAACTGAAGAACCACTGAGGCCACTCCATGCTTTATAGTCCGTCTTATCACTTATCAGACGTTTTCTCCTTATTCCTCTTTCCTCTTTCTTTATTTTACCTCTCGCGTTTACTTCCCCTGTTTACCAAACTCCTTATATACACACACCTACAGATATATTGCCGGGTAGAGGTTGGACATCTTGATTAAAGGTCACAGGAAATTGAAATTCCTGAATCCATTTACTAAGATATTAACAGTATATAAGCTAATACAATTATTTGCAATTATTTATGTCATCCGGAAGGAAGATCGCTGGCATAAGACGTAATTCGATAGTTTCAATTAATCGTTCCAAATAATTTATCGGTACTCACTGGATTTCATTATTCGATTACTGTTATTCCGTTCGAGTATTTCACAAAGGAGGATTTCAATCGTCGCCCGAATTTGTTCAATAAGCATCTAAATTAAAACATTTTTGGACCACTGGCCCTGAAATTTTTTTACTTGATTTTTTTAGAACTCAAGGATAGAATTTTTTCGGTTTAGTGTGGTGTAAAAATTTCTTATAAGGTAAAAGCCCCAATATATGATCATATACTGGTACGTGATCATCTATTGGGGCTTTTACCTTATTGTCAAAAAATTTTTGTTACTGTTTTACTTCTGGATTATGATTGCGTAGATTTTTTAAGAAAAAATCTTCTGAAAAACATTTTTACAGAAAAAAAATTAACTTGAATCAAAAGAAAAATTCTTCCCCCATGAAAAAAAAAAATATGTCGAAATATATAAAAAATATCGACGGTCTAATTAGCAATTGGTCTAACTCCTTATTTTTTGAGGGTAATTTTTTAATATTTTGATATAGCAATAGTCGAATTATAAATTATTTGAATGATCCAAACCAAAATATTATACCTCTATTAGATATTAAATTGTTTTTTAAAGTGATAATAAATTTTAAACTAATTGTTTTTTCGTAAAAACGGAAGATTTTCTAAAGTGTAGTTAGACAATTTGCTAATTAGACCGTCGATATATTTTAAATATATTAAAAATCTATAAAAAATATATAAATATGTATAGGAAATATATTTTTAATAACTAACTTTTGGCCGATTTTCATATATATATTTTATATATTTGAAATATTTTTTAGATATATTCCAGATATATCTTTAAGTACATAAAAAATACATAGCTAAAAATATAAAAAAAATTTATTTAGAATATATCTAAAATATATAAAATATATATGAAAATCGGCAAAAAGTTAGTTATTAAAAATATATTTGATGTCTTCGACATATATTTTTTTTAGATTTTTTTTTTCACGGAGGATTGAACCAAAAAATTAATTTCATTGTCTAAAAACAAGTCGAAAAATTCTTGAATCAAGTGAAATTTATTTAAATCAAGAAAATTTTCTTGGTTTAAGAATTTTTCTACTCAAATTAAGAAGCTAGTCTTCTTAAAAATTGTTTGCTCGATTCGAGTAATTTTTTTTTCTCTGTCTAGAGTATACAATCAGTAACATAAATATTTTATTTGAGCTGAGATGTTTCAAAGTTGGAAAAATTTGATTCAACACGAGAAGAAAAAAAGAAAGAGAAAAAAATTCGATTAATGTTTTTATGTTGACGTTGCGTTGATGGCTCTCCCTCACTCCGGGCAAAGCTCTCACAGCATTAATAATTAAAAGTAAAGTTTTTCATAAAGTAAAATATATCTAAGCGAGCTTGAGATTTAATGGTAAAACACGAGCGTATTCGTATCTGTATCGCATTTATACTCCGAGGATAAAAACAAAAATGTAACTTTATCTGTTTTCCCGTTGGCGCGTGCACAAGGCATGAAAAAGCGCAAGAAGAATCGTAAAAATGGTAAGTTTCAGATGTAACACGCTTGTTATGAAACTTTTTCATGACTTTTCAGCTTTAGCGTCTCTACCCACGTCACTCAACCATGAATTTTCATTTAAATTTTATGAATAAGAAAACACCCGAAGATAACAGATATACTTTTTCCCTGGTTCATGTTCTTCCATACATTTGTACGTTTCTTATGAACATGCTATCTGGGGGATTCATTACTCTGATTGACCTTAATCGTGTGGAAAACTTCTGGTTGATGCAATGGGTTTGTTTGTTTTTAAAAATGTATACATTCATTTTTTAAATTTATCCACACGGAGAGAAATTTATAGGAACCTTTCCAAAAATTATGGGAATGGTTCCTATAATAATATAGGAATGGTTCCTATAATATTATGGGAATGACGCACATAATAATAAAAAAATGTTTATGTTCATAATAATGAAGCAATTACATCAAAAATATAAAGTAGTTATTATATATTTTTTTTCTAATAAATTTTTTTTGTAAATAAAAATTGATCTTTCACTAGAGTGAAAAAATTTCTGTTTCATAATTTTTATTCACGTGTGTCCTTAATCTTAAATTGTTTATTCCAACTCAGTTATTATTGTGTTAAATAATATTTAAAAATATTGTAGCTATTCTAAAGTTTCTCTAATAAAAGGTATATTTTCTCACTATACAATTATAGGAGCAAAGTAGATATGGAAATTCATTGTTTATTTTTACAATTTCATTTTATTTTTAAAACAAATTATTTATTTATGATACATTCGTTGAATATTTATCACATCCACCTTTTGAGTATGTAACTTTTATTATTTATATTAACAATATTACTTATTTTATATATTTCAAATGATGTTATTGGGAAGCAAGTAAAATTATCGAAATTACTAATAATTTCAAATGCTTCAAAGTGGTCATCGAAATCACAAATAACTTGAGTTGTAATGATAAATATCTAAATATTATGGGGCATCATCAGTATAATATTATGGGAATGGTTCCCATAATATTATAGGAATGGTTCCTATAATATTATAGAAACTATTCCTATATATTATGGGAACCATTCTTACACTGTAAAAAAAGCGGTGTTAAAATAGACTCATTTTAATTTTAATTAATTAACTAGAATTTGAATTTGCGCGCGCAGGCGCGCGCCTGACTATAGCATTTGCATATATTTTCATGCTTCTGATATATTCGACCAATCACGTTACGAATACTTTGATGCCACATACATTTCATCTCAATTTTATATTAGGATTAACACCGGTGTAGCGGTGCTCTTTTGCGGTGTTAAAAATCCGGTGTTAAACCGGTGTAACAGTAAAATAAATTTACACCCTATCGGAGTATGAATATTACATGATCCATAAAACACAATTAATATTCAATAATTATCAAAATGAGACAAGTAACATTTATTTAAGAATTTTCAATTTATAAAATTACACAGAAATCAATTTAATGAATGTTATACAACAAGTTAAATAATATTTACAATATTAAATGTTTAGGAACAATATAATAATTATTTTGATCGTAACCATGATGTTTCTCATAATATAATGGATGTTTAAAAGATGATAAATTAATAATTTGATAACTTTGCTTTTTTTTTTTCAGATATTTCATTTGCACATAAACTCATATTGTAGCACATAGTCTCCCATAGCTTACTCAACAGCATTATATTATCATTATAAAAGAAAATTCTTTGAATTTCACCGTAAATGGGTAATTCGTAAATTCTTCAATTGTCCCAAAAACGTCCTAAAATTGTCCAAAAAATTTTTCATCTATTAATTTCAGTAACATTTCTCAAAAAGTTTGGAAAATCCAAAAGTGCACGACTCATAATGCTCGTTTAATTATGAAATATAAAAAAAAAAAAAAAAAACTTGAGTCGTTCAAAATTAATTGCCGAAAAAACAGCTGTAGTAGGAAGGTATTGCACAAGCGCCCCTGGTGGAATAAAATGTACATAATATCTATGGATATAGATATATCACCATCCATGTTAATTTTACATGGATATATATAGATATACAGTCTTGTAGTTTTCGTTTTTTATTAATTGTAATTAAACGCCACTGAATTAATTAACCATTCGCATTCAGTGACCTTCAATCGTCGATTAGAATTTAGAAAAAAAAAATTTAACTCAAATAATTGATTTTTTCACAAGTTACAGTGTTTCCGGGGTTTCATACATGACGGACAGGAACATTTTTTGACCTATTTTGAAGTTTTTTTCCGTTTCTATTGCAGTAAATCAATTTTTAGAAAGTATGGAATTAATCTCCATTAAAGTATCTCGACAATAGTATGCAAAATATCTTGATTCCGTGAACTAACAAGGCTATAATACTAAAAATAGTTGCTAAAATGAGGCGAAAAAAATTTTTCGATCGTAAAGCACTCTCTGATGCTTCGCATCATGAGTCGTGCAAAATTATGAGTACAATTCCCATAATTTAAGTAATCACTTCTAAAATGGTATAGGAAAACATTTCATTAAAATTATAGGAATGATTTCCATATTTTTCTCTCCGTGCTGAAGATTTTATTTAATAAATTTTTAACCGGAAAAATATGAATCAAATATTATAACAGACAAATAAAAAGGTAATATTAATAATATTTTGATTAATAAATGAATAATAAGAAAATTGACAGAGAATTTGTTTGGTAAAACAATATTTACGAACAAGAGTTATGAATAATTAGCGAGTAATGTAAAAATTAAATTAAAATGTACGAAAACATAAACAAAAGCTAATACACACAAATGATTTAATCGATTAATTAATCACCAGGTAATTAGCTGAGAAAAAATAAAAGTGTAGTAACCTGTTTACAAATTCACGCGATTAAAGTTATCGTTCTCATTATCGATACAAATGAGCGAGAAAGTAATTTTGAGGGGTTAAAAAAATTTAAAACGCGGTGAGAAAATAAATATCGGGATTGGTTTAAAAGACAAAATAAAATAAGCAATTTTAATGAAATTTAAAAATGGTCGAAATTGAAAATTAAAACGAGGGGATATCCAACTTGTGTATGGCAGAAACTAAAATCGATTAGCATAACAAACCAATACACTTGTTTGACCAACGAACTGTTACGAGCCGTAATGATTTAATAACCATTAAATGGATGACAGTGTGTGTGGACATATGCAAATTGAAAACTCTCTCCCGTCGGCATCTAACGAGGCTATAATTTAAAATCTCACTGAATGAATAAATAAAAATGTCCGGATGGAAAAACAATCCGACATTTTTATGCTGATTTGTTAGTTAACGCTTAACGCTTAACATTCATTGTTAAATTCAAATGAAATCAAAAATTTAACAGATCGGGAAATAGCTTCAACAATAACAACCGATTATTAGTTTAATAATAACGTTACAACAAAAAATTAATGTTCCTGTACTCTGTACTCTACTGGCGTAATTCTCAATATCGAATTTAGGTCATTGCGCGTTCCTGTTCTTGTAACGACAGATGAGTACTTAAACCTCCAGATATTAAAGTAGAAAATCTCCTCATTTTTTAATATTTTATATTTTTTCAATAGCTCTAGGATTTATCTCCATGAAAACACTATTGAATGATAGTAAAACTAATATTTGCAATTCGCTATTTTCAAGATGTACCACACCTTGCCATTTACTGCTAGAAAAATTAATTAGGAATAGGGTAGAAGTACCTTTTTTGGTCACCTTAGCACTGTTTTTGGCCAGTTAACATTTGAATTAATTTATAAAAAATTATAATATTATAATCACTAGCTACATTGATAAAGAAATTAACTTGATCCAAAAGCCAAAATCTTGAATCAAGAATACTATTTTGAAGAAAATCATTTTCTTGAGTCAAGAGAATAAATTTTTGAGTCAAGAAATTATAATTGATTTAAGTAAATTTTTCTTGACTCAAGAAAATGATTTTCTTCAAAATAGTATTCTTGATTCAAGATTTTGGCTCTTGGGTCAAGTTAATTTCTTTATCAGTATATTACTCGCCCGCTCCGCTGGGTGTTTTGTAATATTGCATTTTTAGATCTAGACTTGAAATTTAATTAGAATATTGTTTCGACTTGCACAGATTCCAAATTCTATCGAATTGGCATCTACCTTTTATCCATGTAATTATTCTAGCTAATATTCATAGTAACTTTCAATGTGCAATCATTATAATATTCCCGTGTCTTTTTTACAAAAATGAATAATAATTGATATGAAAAAAAAAATTTGTAATGAGCATTGAAAATTTCCGTTCAAGAAATTGCAGGTCTCATAAGTGAAGAAATCTGCCTAGTATATAAACAAATGACAATCGAGTAGAATAAATTTAGTTACAATAAAAATTCATTATTTCTAAGTCAAAAAAATATACCTTCCGGATAAGTAATCACAAATATGTCATATACTAAAACCTTCTCCGAAACAAGCTGCATCTTATGGTATAAATATTATTCCAATTGGTTCAGTAGTTTTCGCAGTATAACCGGACAAAAAAAACGGCTCTCCATTTATTAGTATAGATTATAATATTATAACCATATTTTTGTTGAATTTTGAAATATTTATATTAAAATAAATTGAGTTTGTGATGGTTTATTAATATAAAAAATTCATTTCTATCGTTTATTTGAACAATAAATGACTATAAACGGTACAGTGGCCACAAACGGTACTTCTACCCTATTATTTAGAAGAAAATAAATTTTTTGAATCAAGAGAAAAATTTTTGAGCCAAAAACGTTATTTAAGATTTTTTTCTTGAGTGAATTAAATTTTTTTTTATCAGTATATTAATTTATTTTCAAATTAAAATACTTTTTCCACTTATTCTCTTACTTATTCCTGATATTTTAACAGTACTTAAAAAGTTCTTTTTAAATTCATCTGCTCATTCTTTTTGTACGCCAGCTCAGTAACAATCTAATCGAATAAACGATTTTATCTTCTTTTAATTACTTTCTAACTCTAACTTAATCTTTTTTTTATTTCTTCACAAAACTAGAGCTTAATAAATAACAGTTGACTCACCAGTTTCAGCCACAGATTGGTAATGAGTAATTGATTCTTCTCGTCCTGTAAAATCATCAAATTTCGATTATTAAAAGTTCATATTATTAAAATTAAAAATTAAAATCAAGCAAAAAAAAAACTTAAAATTTTTGAACCAAAAAAGAGGAAAAAAGTGCCGAGAAATTATTTTGGCTTTGCTAACTGCACAATATGATGTAATAATATATTTCATTGGGTACATACATACGTGTCTAAAAACTAAAATGTATTTTTGACTCTTCATTGTTGAACTTTATTTTAGTGGGTTAATAGAACGGAGTTTTACTTTGTAAAACGTACAACATGGATCAGAATTCTACACAAGAGAGGAATGGAACTATGTTTTATATTGTATGTTGTATGTTGGGAGTCATGTGTATCCCGATACGATGCAGTCACAGTCTGGTGAAGGTACAAAGCTCGCCGTTTTACAGCGCTCGTTAACGCAGCTCGGGAAAACAGAAAAAAATTCTGTACTCATGTGTTGAAATAGCGGCTGAGAAGAGATATGAGCTACAGCCCGATAGTACGATACTGGTTGTAATAGGAACAGGGGATGAAAGCGGCCGTGGAAGAAACGGGGAAAGAAAGGAATAAATAAATAAATGAACAAAGACACCCAGACATGGACACAGACATAAACATAGATAAACATGCTGTGGTATTATAGAGAGTAGTATCCAGAATGAGGAAAGTGAAAGAGAGAACATATAACATCACATCCCATACTGATGTTTGCGGCGCGAACAATATCAATACCTTACCCTACTTTATATTTTACCCTGTATACTATCCAGGAATTGGGTCAAAGCTACCGGGTTGCCATTGCATTGCCGAGAAGCTGAAGGCTCATAGAGGGGATGGGAAAACGAGGGGTGAGTCATCTACTCAACATTGAACGTTGTACATGAGTATTATCGGTTGGGCACTGTTGGATTATAAGATAGTATTACGTATTAAGAGACTTTTTTTTATTATTTTCAAACTGGTTGTAAGATTTATGATTTAGAACAAATTATGTAATATAAAATTACTTTGTTCGGTGCTTAGTTGTCTTAAGAAAATGATATTAGCTACAAAAAAAAATTCAAAAATTGAATAAATTTTATAGTCAGACTTCTCAGGCTATAGTGCCACGTTGGGCGCCAGAATTTTAGACTGACACTTTCCCCTTGTCTTTCAATATTGTTAATGGGACCTAGTAACCTTGCAGTCACTATGTGACTTACGAGATTTGTGAACAAAAAAAATTAAAATTTTGCTTTATTAAATAATGACTTATGTTAAATTGCACTGTACTTTCTTACATATTGACGTTTTTAAAAATATAAGCGCATCCCGATGATACACTCATCAAGAGCTTTCATTTGAGTACCCACATGCACTGTTATATATTTTTCATATATACATATATATAATATATATAAATATATGAAAAATTAATGTGGGTACTTAAATGAAAGGTCTCGATGAGTGTAATGTCGGGGTGAGCTTATATCTTTAAAAATGTCAATATTTCACAGGATACAAGGTCGTTTTTTAATCATGTTAAATTGCACTGTAATTTTTTAACTATTGAGATTTTTAAAAATATAAGCTTATCCCGATGTTACACTCATCAAGAGCTTTCATTTGAGTACCCACATGCATTTTGATATATTTTTCATATATACATATATATAATTTATATAAATATATTAAAAATTGATGTGGGTACTTAAATGAAAGGTCTCGATGAATGTAAGATCGGGATGAGCTTATATCTTTAAAAATATCAATATTTCACAAGATACAAAGTTATTTCTTAATTATGTATATAGAGATAGAGCATTTTCGAATGCACTCTAAGTACTTATCATAATAAATTGGCTATCGGTGAGAATGATATAAAATCTTGAAAAGGCACAAATTCAAATCAAGACCTTTGTAATGATACTAAAAAAAACGATTTTATCAAATAACTATCCTGGAAACAAAATTTTTCTTATTCTTTTAATAATAAAGATTATTGGATAATATTGTATTACGAAACAATATAGAGAAATTTATCAATTATTTTCGAATTGATTGTTCTCCTGATTGAATAATAGTATATAAATTAATTGATATTTTTGATGGATTTATTATTTGTGGTATAAAACCACTTTGTTCTATACAAAGAAGTTTAAAAATTGTCGCAAAATTGGGCGCCAGATTTTCTCATCACACTTTTTAATGAAAATTTGTCGAATTAAATTTTAAATAGATAAATATATATTTCTTTCAATGGATAAGTGAGCAATCGGAGGTGATAAAAATGAAAAAACGGCTGTAATTGTTTGAACATCTAGTATCTTTTGTTGAAGCTAGTTGTACCACGGTGTATCTGTACCAACAGGATTAATATGTATTATTATATTTATATATAGACAGACGAAGTGATATTGAGAGGAGTATTGTTTGATTTTTCCAGGCTATTCTGTTTATGTCATCGGAAGAGCCATTCATAAAAAGGCTATGAAATTCAATAGCTGGTGTAGACTATCAAACGTTCCGTCCGTTCTATTCTGTTGTTTATGCGGTTTTAGTTCACATGGGCCATGTACTCTTTGCCCTCCGGGCTATTTAAAACTGAGTAAAGCAACTAAATGTATTTCAGTAACCACATTTAGGTTCTAATGGGTTTGATAATAAACAAATCGATTATCGATTATAATGACAATTATAGATAAAGATAGTGACATAAATTAGAGAAAGCTTTTCCGCGTAAAATTGTTGTAGAGTATGTATTTCTCAAAATAGATTGTAATATTATGCTTGAGCTGGATTTATTACCCAGGTATTGAAAGGATTTATGATTTGTATGCTGAGAATTGAACACAGGTTGCGTTTGCTCAGCTACAGGGAAATTCGGGGAGTAATTATCGGTTACAAGTTGTAATTTATAATTGTAAAAATATAACAGAGTGGTAAAAGTTTTAAATCGAAGTAACCTTTATGCTTTCTTCTTCTTCACAAATCTATATTATTAAGAGAATAAGAAGAATTTTGTGTCCAGGATAGTCATATGATAAAATCGGTTTTTTAGTGAAATTTTGTGTCATTGCAAAGGTCTTGGCTTGAATTTGAGTCTTTTCAAGGTTTTATATCATTCTCACCGATGGTCAATTTATTATGATAAATATTTAGGGTGAATTTAAAAATGCTCTATCTCTAGATACATAATTAAGAAATTACCTTATATCTTGAGAACTATTGACATTTTTAAAGATATAAGCTCATCCTGATATTACGCTCATCGAGACCTTTCATTTGAGTACCCACATCAATTTTTCATATTAAAATTAACATGGATGGTGATATATCTATATCTATAGATATTATGTACATTTTATTCCACCAGGGGCGCTTGTGCAGTACCTTCCTACTACAGCTGTTTTTTCGGCAATTAATTTTGAACGACTTAAGTTTTTTTTTTTTTTTTTATATTTCATAATTAAATGAACATTATGAGTCGTGCACTTTTGGATTTTCCAAACTTTTTTTATATATGAATATATGAAAAATATATAAAAATGCATGTGGGTACTCAAATGAAAGCTCTTGATGAGTGTATCATCGGGATAAGATTATATTTTTGAAAATCTCAATAGTTAAAAAATTACAGTGCAATTTAACATAATTAAGAAACGACCTTGTATTTTGTGAAATATTGACATTTTTATAGATATAAGCTCATGCCGATGTTACACTCATCGAGACCTTTCATTTGAGTACCCACATCAATTTTTCATATATTTTATATATTTATATATGTATGGATGAAAAATATATTACAATGCATGTGGGTACTCAAATGAAAGCTCTTGATAAGTGTAACATCGGGATGAGCTTATATTTTTAAAAGGGTCAATAGTTAAAAAATTACAGTGCAATTTAACAAAAGTCATTATTTTATAAAGCAAAATTTTATTTATTCATAGTTTGTCATTAAATGACAAATTAGCTATTAAAATGGCTCACAGAAATAACGGATGAATTTATTTTATATCAAATATCAACTGTTGTTCGAGCCACCCTAGATGCGTGATGCATTAATTCGTTTTGGATGCTTAAGGAAAATATGATCCCACTTTATTTAGGCTCCCCAAGCTATTTAATAAATGTTTGAAAGGAATGAGTCAGCGTGGAAGCTATCAATTATTTATAAATGATCCAGCATTTCTCTGAGTGTCAAAATAGATTTCAACATTTGGTCGTATTGTACTTTAGGGTAGATTTTTTTATCAGAAATGATGAACCGTGATAAAAATTGGAAAGTACCTTTAGGCTGCGATTGCGATTGTGATTGAACTATTAAATTTATATAAGAATAGCGAAAATCTATCGCTGGGGATTTAATTATCAATAAAAGTGTTATCATAGACTTTTTGAGCGACTTTAATAGTTTTACCCGTATTTTTATTTTTTTACTGTAACTTCAAAGGGCTAATTTTGAAGTTATGAAATTTATAGTCGAAAAATGTATAAATAAATTATTTTTAAAATTTCATTACATGACACTCAAATTTTATTACCTGTTATTTAGTTTTTATTGCAAATTAAAAGGGCAATTAATTATCAAATTAACTATTTAGCATAAAAATTAAGCTAAATAGTTTACACTGAAGATTAAAATTAAAACGAGAATGAAAGGTAATTTTGTAAATGTTGACATTAACGTTGAAACAGATAATTATAAATTCTCATTTAGTCATTGCATGAAAGTATAACCAGAAACGCCCCGTTTATTCGCGAGCGTGACACACAATGCACGAGTGGAGGAAGGATGTAATGACACAGTCTGTTAAATTTAGTATTCTGTTTATTGTTTATATTTAATCTGAACCTGAAGACGAAGAGAACTGGTAATACCAAGCTGTTGGTTTTATTTGGATAAATAAAAAAATAAACTAGCTAACTACGGGATGGTAACGAGTAACACAGAGCATAAACCTGTGGTTTATATAAATAAGTCATTGGCATATTGATTTATATAGCATGTAACCTTGTTAATCGTATTGCATATCCTTGAACGACCCAATTTCGCAAGCGAAACGCCTGGACTAATTGGCGCGTACCAGGCTTTGTAAGACCACATCCTACTATTCCTGGTCTGGTGATAGTACTTGTGGCTTTAGACTATTCTACATGTACATACACATTTACGTTATACATACATAAGCTTGTGTAAGGCTGTGTGCAAGTCATATCGTCACTGACAAGGTACGTTCGTTGTCGATAACGTATATCAGATGTCATCGAATTTCAATTCTCTCAATTCAGGCGCTTTAATTTCTACCAATTATATTATTATTATTATTTTATGCTAGCAAAATTTTGTGGCTAGTGTATTTATATTATAAAATGGGTTTTTATGGTTAAATTTGGTATCGTTGGAAAAGTCGACTTTTCATGGTTTCATATCATTCTCACCAATAGTCAGTTTATTATGATATTTAGACTACAGTCGAAAATGCTCTATCGCTAGATACATAATTAAGAAATGACCTTGTATTTTGTGAACTATTGACATTTTTAAAAATATAAGCTCATCCCGATGTTACACTCAACAAGAGCTTTCATTTGAGTACCCATATCAATTTTTTCATATATTTATATATATTATATATATGAATGTATGAAAAATATATCAAAATGCATGTGGGTACTCAAATGAAAGCTCTTGATGAGTGTAACATCGGGATGAGCTTATCTCTTCAAAAACGCCAATAGTTAAGAAAGTATAGAGCTATTTAACATAATTAAGAAATGATCTTGTATCTTGTGAACTATTGACATTTTTAAAGATATAAGCTCATCCCGATGTTACACTCATCGAGAGCTTTCATTTGAGTACCCACATCAATTTTCCATATATATATATATATATATATATATATATATATATATATAGCATATATATATATATATATATATATACATATATATATATGTATATATATATATATATATATATATATATATATATGAAAATGCATGTGGGTACTCAAATGAAAGCTCTTGATCAGTGTAACATCAGGATGAGCTTATATCTTTAAAAACGTCAATATTTAAGAAAGTACAGTCCAATTTAACAAAAGTCATTTAATAAAGCAAAATTTTAATTTTTTATCGTTCACAAGTCACGGCAGTCACATAGTGACTGCAAGGTTGCTAGTTATTGTTATTATTATTTGGAAAAATTTTTTGCTTTTTATAATTAATTTCTAAAATATTGACTAGACATAGAATTAAAAAAAAATAAAGATAATAAATAAAAAAAAGCATATTCATTACAATGCACTCAAGAGTAATAATAATTCTTATTGTATCACACGGATTTATCTAAAGTTAGAAGGACAGCTGTTGCTTCGCAGGTGATATACATAGCAATCGGCCACGCGCGGCACTGTTATAATGCTGTATACATATAATGCACACTATCTACACAGCCCAGACTAAATACACTACACATATTTCTATATATATGTATATAGATAGCGTAACAACGACAACGGCACTTGGTTGTTATGAAAGAGCAGAACAAGCGATAAAGATTATTTAAAAGTTTAACAAAAAGCACTTTTAGTACTTTTAATATCTTACAGTATCAAGATGTCGATAAATCTCTGTTTTAATAAAAGGCCCACTCGTTCAACAGCCTAGAGTGCAAAGTAGAGTCTACTAGTCGTTAGTCAAGAATGTTAAACCACCGATAATTTTATTGGATATCAGTTTATCATCACGTTCGAATCTCTACCAAACCTATGAATTATTAATTAAATATCTTTATCAATAGTTACTCCTGTTTTCTATCAAATAATTACTATTTTTTAATTAATTTAATTTTAATACTAATAATGATAATAATAATAATTAATATTGGAATTTCTGTGGTGATTTTGGTATTCAATATTATTGATCTCGACCCAGACCCAATTCCAGTTACCAATCAACTATTCCGAGCACAAATGAACGCGAATCAATCAAAAGTCTGAGTTAAAATAGCAACACTACTTACAAATAAAATCAATTTGATTAAAGTGAATGAATAGCAGCTATTACCAATAAATTAAAAATCAATCAGGCTAAATCAGGCAAAAATAAATATTAAATGGTAAATGTTAGTCATTAGAATCGCGTAATTAATTTGAAATAATTCTGTTAGTCAGCAGCATTAAATATTTATCGATCATATAATAAATTAGGAATATAAATTAATCAGTATCAATAATTAAGTTCGATGAATGTTATATCACCAAGGTAACCAGAGATTATTTACTCGACCTAAATAAATGTTTACTTGTCATCTAATATCGAATATATATACTTTTAGTCATATATATGCATCTATATGTATAAATTATTAATATTAATGATTGATTAGCTCCGACACATTGGTGACGGCAAAAGTTTCTCTGATTTATCGGACAATATTTTCATTGTTTTAATTTTAATATTTTTTTGAAATATTAAGGAAGTTCGAGCGAATATATAATAATTAGTCACTAATATAGAGCGAATATATAATAATAAGTAACTAATGAGTCAAAATAATGTTAAAATTTTTTTTTAATTTTAGTCTTCCCAATATTCGTCAAAATTCTTTATTTTAATTCAAAATAATTTAAACAATTTAATAATTGATGATTTTTACTTATTTAATAAAGTAAATTAATAAAATGACTCTCGTATTTATTACTTGCCGGAATAAATAAACAGATTTGGCAATAGCGCGCTTGATTATACCCATAACAGAGACGTGGATGAGTGTGTGAGTTAAACATTTTTCTCTCTGTAAGTATATTTATATCCTTTTCTTTTTTCTCAGCTGTTGACGCGATGTCAAATATTTATTCGAATAAATAGCTGACGAGAAACGAGTTACAAACATTAAATTTGACTTTAAATATTTCAAAAATTATATCGGTAATGTATTATTATTAAATTGTTTTTATATTTTGCAATAATCCAAGTTTCTTGTGTATAGTTTTTTATCCGTTAAAGTTGGGAGGTTAATATTAAAAAAAATAATTAAAGTCTCGACATAAGTTTGTCCGTCATAAGAGCCCGTGTATAAGGAGATAAAATATGTAATTTTTAAAATTTAATATCTAATTAACTAAACGGTGAATCTTTTTAAAATTTTAGGATTAAATAAATGACGTATTTATTCATACGTATACTTAATTTCAAAGCTCAAAGTTGGAAATTATTTTTTACATTAGATTCGCTCAAACCTCTTTAAGTTATTTATTTTCACAAAAAAATACACTGGCTCATGTAAATTTTTTAATAAAATGAACGAAAGGTCAATAAGATTAAAAAGTTTGCTTTTAACTATCATTAAATTTCAAATCTTTATTTCGCTGAGACATTTTTATGGTTTATCGATAGCTTGCCGCTTAAAAAATTCAATCCCGCCTTAATAGTACCGCGAAAAAAAATTTAACAATCACTTGAATAATATTTAAAATTTTCTATGAAGAGAAAAAATAAAAAAAAAAAACTTAAAATTAAATAATTGAAATTTTAAAAAAATAATAAATTATTCTTCGAAGTTTCACGACTAGGATTCGCTGTAAGCTTTCAGTAATGCTATTAGGATTAAAACTGTGGGCACAGTATATTTTTAAAATAAGTGCACTAAGAAATAAATAATTAGCGGTAAGAACACTCGAGATAAAGTCATAAAAGATTAAACGTTTGATAAAATGAAAAATATTAATGAAGAAAATTTATTTTCCTCTTTTGTTGTTATTTGTTTTGGATAAAACAAATTTACTTCAAGAGTTTACTGAGTTGGATAAAATAATATAATATTACTCAGACTAATGCAAGATAAAAAAAAATAAAAGACTTACTTGTATTTTGATATAAAAGAAATAAAAATTATAATAACGCGTTAATGATAAAAATATGAACGTATATTTTTAACAAACATCCCTCGTGGGTACTTAAGGCGAAGTTACTTAATGTACTGTGTATTCAACAAGTAATGCACAGTAATTGCTACGGCAAGCGAATCAATAATTCTACAATTACGTACTATTGATAACTAAGCACGTAGCCCCTATATATAAATTCATACAGACGTTTTGATTGTTCAACATTACCGCTCCGAGATTCACCAATCCCGACTGATCATCAATTATTACATCCACTAACTGTTGAGTAATTGGAGCTGCGAATTAGTAATTCACCAGTATTTGTAAAATTTTTATTTGTATAATTGAATTGCAATTGCGATCACTCGGTATTAAACCAAATTTTTGATGTTTGATTAAAACTAGCAAACTTGCAGTCACTATGTGACTGCCGTGATTTGTGAATTATAAATAAATAAAATTTTGCTTTATTAAATAATGACTTTCGTTAAATTGCACTGTACACGCAGAAAAAATTTTTGTTAAAATAACCTAAGATATGTTCTAGTAACAAATGCATTTGTTAACATAGGGATAACAAATTATATGTTAAAATAACAAAATTTAGGTTATAGCAAGTTATTAATATGTTATAACAACAAAACAATTTGGTTACTATAGAAAAATCTTTAAGTAGATTCGACCAAATAATTAAGTTGGTATAACAAATTTTTTTGTTGAAACAGCAAAATTATTCTATTAAAATAACAAATAAATTTACATTAAATTTTATAAGAATCCATAATTTAAAAATATGCTATAATCAGTGATATCTGATTTGGAAAATATTTTAGCAACAAATTAGTTTTGTTATTGCAATAAAATGATTTCGTTAGGACAACAAATTGATTTGGTGATTTAACAGACTGGTTTGTTAGTACAACTTGAAACATTTTGTTAATGCGATTAATGGATTTGTTACTATAACTAAACTCATTTGTAACCAGAACATATTTTTCAGTTATCCTATCTTTTGTTATTTCAACAAAATCATTTTTATGCGTGTACTTTCTTAAATATTGACATTTTCAAAGATATAAGCTCATCCCGATGATACACTCATCAAGAGCTTTCATTTGAGTACCCACATGAATTTTGATATACTAGAATTTAAATTTGCGCGCGCAAGCGCGCGCCTGACTATAGGGTTTGCATATATTTTCATGCTTATGATATATTCGACCAATCATGTTACGAATAGTTTGATGCCACATACATTTCATCTCAATTTTATTATGAGATTTTTCATATATACATATATATAATGTATATCAATATATGAAAAATTGATGTGGGTACTCAAATGAAAGGTCACGATGAGTGTAATGTCGGGGTGAACTTATATCTTTAAAAATGTCAATATTTCACAAGATAAAAGATCATTTCTTAATTATGTTAAATTGCACTGTACTTTCTTAACTATTGACATTTTTAAAGATATAAGCTCATCTCGTTGTTACACTCATCAAGAGCTTTCATTTGAGTACCCATATGCATTTTGATATATTTTTCATATATACATGTATATAAATATATAAAATATATGAAAAATTGATGTGGGTACTCAAATGAAAGGTCTTGATGAGTGTAACATCAGGATGAGCTTATATCTTTAAAAATATCAATGATTCACGAGATACAAGGTCATTTTTTAATTATGTGTCTAGATATAGAGAATTTTTAATGCAGCCTAAATACTTATAATAAATTGACCATCGGTGAGAATGATATAAAACCTTAAAAAGGCACAAATATAAGTCAAGACCTTTGCAATGACACTAAATTTCACTAAAAAAAATCGATTTTATCATATGACTATCCTGGACACAAAATTTTTCTTATCCTCTTTATAATATAGATTATTATGAATTAATACTGAGGGAAAATATGCATTTTTGTCTACTAATTTATGAAAATCGTTAAAGCTATTTTCTTAAAAATTTACGAGATAAAAATGGAAGAAGCTTTTGAATTTTTTATGACTGGAGAAAGTGGAATCGAAGTTTTTTTATGAAGATGTGAGGCTAAAATGAAACTCTTGTTGAGTTTTTTTTAGAAAAACAAGATGTATTTTTTAAGAAAATTGAGTACTTGTTTTTTTAATTAATTTAAATTATTTAGACTTGTTGTTTATAACAAAGTTGTTTATAACAAATGTTTATAACAAAGGTCCTAGTTAAATTATAAGTATATTATTTTATTTCTAAGAATAAACCTAAAAAGTAAGAGAAGTTTGAAACAAATCAAATTTATTAATTTATTCATTGAAAAGTTTATTGATTAAATTAACATTCAAATAATAAACTACTCTCGACTTTCCACCAATTAATTCACCCGGTTGATTAAAGTACCGGACCAATAAGACAGAAGCTTCGGGCTTGTCTAAAAATACAAATAAAATAGATAATTGGAATCAATTAAAAAGATTTATTGTTTAATAAAGTTTTCGCTGAGAAAAATAAATTGACGTTGAGTGAGTAATTGAAAGCAGTATGTATATCTGTGTTAACAATTTAATTTTTATTAAAAAAAAAAAAATTATTTTTTTATAAAAATATCGTTCTATTTGACCCGAGTATCCGGTAGGAGAAATACACAGTAGTAGAAATTTAAAGCCAAGATTTATGAGTTGTAACGTGATCTCGCAAGCGTTATTTCCAATTCTTGTCACACGGCACATGTGCCCCCGAATAGAATCCGAGATATCCCGGTAGAACTTGTGTTGAATTCGCGGCGTTAACTTTTCTATTATATATATCTGTAATACAGCAGACGTTAACCCACCAGGTACAATCCTATACATTAAAAATATCTAATAAAATAGAATAAAAAGTTCGAACATCTCCCATCGGTTGGAATCACGTGCTTATTTCCCGGTCTGACTGTTCTGGTTCTGGTGCTTGTTCTACTGGTTTCCGAGCTTAGTCAAGTTGGCGCACGTGGTACCAGGTTTCCCTGTACTTCTGGTCGACTACTGGTGTTCAGACGTCCGCTGCTCCTGCTCTTTGCCCCGTCACCTTCCTTCACCCTTCGTATCACCCGAACCTTCACCAACAGCAGCTCTCATGCTTCGGCTGCCGTTATTGTGAGATATTGTCCGTTCGTGGTGGCTGAACGAGAAGAATAGAGGCGACATTACATGTTACATGTTGCAGCCATGAACCAGAACTTCTCTGTCTCTCTACGCTGTACGTGCGGTCAAATATTCGATGATATTACCAACTGTGCCGTTCCGTTTATTCGTCGCCGATATTTGCTCTCCTTTTTAATCAACCACCAGATATATATCCACTAAGATCAAAAATATTTTATTTAGACTGATGAAAAAATTAAAAAAATTCTTTGAAATTTTGATATTGGTTCTAATTTTTTTTTCTCTTGAATCAAATTGATTTTTTATCATACAGTAACTTGACGAGAATTATGAAATTTAAAAAATAATATTACTGCTAGCAAGCTGCAGTCACTATGTTACTGCCGAAAATTGCGATCTATAATAAATAAAATTTTTAAATAATGACTTTTGTTAAACTGCACTGTAATTTCTTAACTATTGACGTTTTTAAAGATATAAGCTCATCCCGATGTTACGCACTCATCAAGAGCTTTCATTTGAGTACCCACATGCATTTTGATATATTTTTCATATATTCATATATCTAATATATATAAATATATGAAAAGTTGATGTGGGTACTCAAATGAAAGGTGTTGATGAGTATAACATCGGGATGAGCTTATATCTTTAAAAATGTCAATAATTCACGAGATACAAGGTCATTTCTTAATTATGTATCTAGAGATAGAGTATTTTCGAATGCAGTCTAAATACTTATCATCATAAATTAATTATTGATGAGAATGATATAAAATTTTGAAAAGGCACAAATTCAAGTCAAGATCTTTGCAATTAGGCTAAATTTCACTAAAAAAAAAAAAACACATTTTATCATGTGACTATCCTGGAGACAAAATTTTTCTTATTTCCTTAATAATATATATGATAAAATCACTCACTAATGAAAACTAAAATTGATTAAATAAAAATTAGACCTGATATTTTGAACTATGAATTTTTAAACTTTTCATGTATTCCTACATTTAAAAAAATTTTTTTATTCAGCTCCGCATTTCATGTAAAATATTTATTGAATTTACTGATAAATTTAGTTTAATTTATCGCTCAGTTGTTTGACAGAGGACATAAAAATCAGAATAAACAAATCCGTTTTTTTCAATCGTTAAATTTATATTATCGTAAAAAAATTTATACGCGCGATTGATCTGCCTATACACTGTAAAATTTTTGTGAAAACAGTTCAGTTGAATACGAGTTTCAACGATTATTTTTGCACGGATAGACCAGTTAATTTTATCCAATGAATTTTTTTTCATTCCAAAATTAAATAATTAAACTTTAAATATAAAAAAAATTACATAATTATTATGGTGCAGTGTAAATATAAAACATTAAAGTAAGTTTATTGTAGAGAAAAAAAAATAGTTAGAAATTTTTCAGTGTATTTCGGTAAACTTTTTTTTGGCAAAGTTTTACTTGGCCGACTTCACGGCTCTTCAGAGCTCTTTTACTTGCACAGGAGATTTTTTCATTTTATTTTATTTTCGAAGAGTATAAAATCGGCTTAGACAGTTGATCGTTAATAACCACAAGCTTTGTGGAGAGTTGGGTGGCCAAAAGCCCTCGTCGTCTGGTTTGAACTATGCAAAAAGTAGAACGCCAAAAGTTTCGTTTAAAATATATACATATATACCTGTATCCTGTATCTATACACAATATACAATACATATATAAATTGTTGAGTTTTGTACGGTTGAATGCGGATTCGTCGACACTAGAAAACGCAACGGCGAACTAGTTGTTACTTCCTTGATGCACTTTTATATCATATTTTATTTTATTCGAGTATTATGTTATTTTTTGTTTGTCCTCGGTATTTCGGAATGTCGATTCGCGGCAATATTTATTTTTTATCACTTTGGCCTGCTTACAACGATAATTTAAACAAAAACCACGAAAAACAACAAATAAATTATAAGAAGAGAGCATACAAAGTTTGTTTCAAATTTAATAACCCATTCATTGTTATTTACTCAAAGGGTATGATATATCAACCCACATGTGCAAGTAATTTTGTATCTAACGGTATATCATATCAGGATCTACTCTCTCATAAAAATATTTACGAGCAACTTGAAAATACTCCTTTACTTGCTAGTGATGTAAGCCCGCATGCTAGCGTTTTTACAGCCTCACACGTTCCCTTTTTTGTTTTCCGTCCGCCGTTCTTTGCTATTTTTCTTTCCGTACATAGCACAACAATCATAAATACTCATAACTCAGGAAGTACTCGCTAATCTCACTATAAAACATCTGCCGCTCGTTGTAACACTCGATCTTCCAAATTTATTTCCCACACCGACGATGCACTTCGCCTTTTTCCCATCACATATTTACTATTACTGTTACCTATTTATGAATTACTCGCTTATTTTTCGTTATTACAAAGCCCTAGTTTTTTTTATAATAATAATTATCAGTGTAGGTCCGAAGTGATGTTACACCTCCCCGCTTGAAGTTAACCATAACTCAATGTCTTTTCAAGGAATCGACACTTTACAAAAAAAAAAAGATTGGAAAATTCAAAAGTGCAAGCCTTATAATCTCACACGAAAAAAAGAAAATTCGAAAAATTGCAGTATAAAATGTAAAATCGGTCCCATCGTAATCAAAACTAGAAAAATTACAGTTAGAAATAACATTTTTCTAAATTCAATTTTTTAATTTAATATTCAGAGCTTGTAATGTAAATATTACTTTCTAAAATGTAATTCTTATAAAATCTGTAATAATTACAACTTGAAACTGTAATTTTTCATAATAAAATTGATTAAAATAAAATACAAAAAATACTTTTAAATCTTTCGCGCCATTGTCCACCCAGAAAAGAAAGGTACTGCGCATGTATTGTAAACGAACCTTATTTACATAGATATAGATATACAAACGGTCAGTGGATTTTTAGTTTATTGCTAATTATAAATAAATTACATTGAATTAGACCGTGATCTTCAAAATGACTTAGTTTTAAATCATACTGAAGCGCATAAAAAATAAATGGACTTGATCAGTTAAGTTTTTCGGCAGTTATCGTGACCACGCCGGTTTTCATACGTACATTTTACAGCTGGGCGTCCACAGAATAATTTTTTTAAATAATTTTTTTATTTATTTTAAAAGCAAAACGTCTTTTAAAAATGTCATAAGAGTTGAAACTAGTGTTTTTCCATTACATTTATATGTAAATATTGTTCTACAAGTGCGATAGAAAATAAATAGAGACAATTTTAGTTCAAGAAATCGCTTCGCTTATGAGGCGTGCAATAAATTACTAAATAGTTATTTTTAAGAATTTTTAAAACAAACGGAAAATGTTTTATTTACTCTCGAAAAATTTGTGTTCGGGTTTGTCTCAATCACAGAAACAAAAACTGCAAACTATAAACTACCTGAATTCATTAGCATGGTTCAGTGAATCTAGTTTGTAATTTCCCAGTAACAAATCCATAAATAGCATTCGCTTGAAAATTTATTTGTCTTACACGGTTTATGTATCTGTCGGATACGGTTGAAAAATAGCTAAATTGTTCAGCGGCGCGAGGAGTAAACATGTCAAATGTTGTTCGCCGTTTATGTAGTTACTTGAGTTAATCTTAACAAGATGATGCGAAATCTTGAACAATCGCGCATGAATGACTTGGAAGAAATGTCTAGTTTAAATTTCATTAAATTAAGTTTGCTGTGAACTATCAAATTTAATGAAATTACTCGCGAATAGCTGGATCCCATTTAAGCCCCAGAGGATGACTTGGTATTTTTTCGCTGGAATTAATTGTCTTTTATTTGAATTTACTGGAAAAACACCTCTCGAGTCTCGGGTTCTATTGGTTTAAGGTATTTTGGTCTTGAAAAAATAATCAGACCATGAGATGGCGAAAAGATTTACGCAGAAGGTTTTTGATTCAGTCAATAATAATTAAATTTAATTTAATTTCTGTGGATGAAAATAATGTAAAATCTCTCCGTGAATGCACTTAATAAGATCCCAAGTGATATTACTTAGCAAATTAGTAAACTGTCAGACTGAATGTTGTCTTTGAAGTGTGGAGAAGATTCGTGTTGCTGCATAAATGATGCTCTCACAGACTGATATGCAAATCCAGTGTTATCAAGCTCTTAAAGCGTTTTTTCATCCTCAAAAGCGAGTATTAGCAATCTTCCCGGTGAAACTGATTTACAAAGGACAGTAAACAATGCAAAGTCGTTTGCGTTTGAAGAAGCTTTTTGATGAGATAAACAAAACCAGATTTTGTAAATAAAAAATGTATAACGCGCTTTTACTTTACTCAAATATGAGTTCCGAGTCTTTCTGTTGATTCACAGCTAAGTTAATTTGCATATAAATGACCATAGGCCAAAGATCATAGGTACTTTGAGAATTTGGCATTTACTTAACCTCCTTGGAAATCTAAAATGCAATCAAACCTTCGCCAAATGAATACATATTGAAAGTCCCAGCTGGTTATAAATATTCAATAGTATAATATAAATTCTGGTGCAGTTTATCACTCGAGAATTCATTTATGCCAAAAAAAATTTTGATTAAGAGCTTGCTTTGTCCAAAAGTTTTATTAAATATTAAAAAGTAGTGACGGTGTTTTCACCTTTTTAATTAATGCGGTTCACAGTCGATTAGCTCTGTTGAAAAGAGAAGAAGTAGTTTTTGTTTTTACTCTTTGATAAAGGACTTTCACGGTTTTGATGAGTCAAAAAGGTGTAAAGCCATTCGTTTCGATCTGTCGCAGTGTAATGAAGAACAGTAGTTAGTAATTAAATTTCGCTTTGGAACAGTTGATGAGAAAATCTCATTTTATTTGTACCGTTTCGTTTTTTTTGTTCTCGCGTTTTCACGTGCGCATAATATTATGAATTTAATTACACTTTATTATTACACATCCAAGATTATTTAATTCTACATTCTATTATTCATTTTTCCGCGGTTTTTATTTTTTAAGGGTGCTTGGATTAATAAACTTTCGAGGCTTGAATTCTTTTACTTTTTTTGTGCTCGCTGATCATTTTAAATAAATTATTTTTTCTCCTTGAATTTACATTCAGAGGTTATGTAAAGCTTGAAAAGTAGAACATCGATGAATATTATTTTTACGCTTCATAATTTTCGTTTTTACATAAAAAAAAAAAAAATTAAATTGTCTCGAGAGGAAGATTCTTGAATAAAAACAATCATTTTGAAGTTTGTATTCATAAATTAAGAAATTTCCTTAACAAATTCTTTAATAATTTTTTCTGATGTTTCAAAATGATTTTTTTGGTTTAAAAATTCCTTTTAAATATTAAAAAAAATACAATTTTTTTTCCATATAATTAACTAAAACAATGAACATGATATTCGTACAAATAAATTAGGGATTAAATTTTCTAAGGCAAGCTAAAGATCTCGGTACCTTGAAAGTCTAGGATAATATAAAATTCAATTAATTTAGATTCAAAATTAATACTATATCAGTGTTTATATTATCCTCATAATAAAGTTATCCGAGGGTGAGTTTTTAATTTATTAATAAAATTGTTATTTCAATTAGGAGCGTATATATCTTTGCCGACATAACTCAAAGTCGTAAAGTAGTTTATAGAGTTTAAAGTCGGGTATGCGCACAAATGAGCTGAAAAAATCGGTTTGAATGTATAAATAAAAATGAAATGCTTTCATAATTTATTAAATATTTTACTTTTAGATGGATTTGCGAGTAAATATATTTTTCGGCTTAGTTATTTATTTAATAATTACTTAACAATTCAATTTCTCAGTCGAGAGAATGTCAAACGAGACTAGATAGGGTAGAGAATTGATAGTCTGTCTTTTAACTTTCCTGATCCAGAGTGCGATGCGATTTGATAAAACACTCGAGTTGATAGTTGTATTTTAACTTTTAACGAATATAAAAACATCGGAGTAATATCACAATATCACTGGTGCTTGCAAATCCCAACGACAATTCATCAAAACCCCTTCTATTATTTCCTGACCTCATTCTACCTATTACTCATGGGCATCAGCTGAAGCTTCACAGTTTTCTCATAACTTTATTTTCGTCCCGCCACTATATCTTTTTTTATATTTTTTATAACGCTCACATCCATCCCGTATACACATCTACACACACTTGCCCACTATTCGCAGCTAATATTTCAAAGATGAAATATACACATGCATAGACGTAGTGACCTCTTTATTGGTCCGCCGTACGACGACCACGCTTGGTTTCGATTCGAGCAATCCTGTCACCCGACCAGATTCAATTCGTTTTATCCAAAAAATAATAAATTTATTATTCATTAATTGGTATCGATTAATCACCAACCAATAACGATATTGCATTCATATCGATAATGTTGCTTTTCCGAGTTCTGATTCAGATGAGAATTTTATTATGACTGATGCTTGACACAAGGATAAATTTTTCTCCAGATCCTGGCATTTAATAACTTTCATGGCGGATCATAATAATCCAATTTCAATGACTTCTATGTATATCTATCTACAAATCAAGACTGTGATTGGACTATTTATTACCTTCAAAAATCTGGATGAAATTGATTGCTGATTGAGGATTCGGTCTTGAGATATTAAGATTGAATAACAAAATCGATCTTACTTCATTCACTGACATGGACTTTTTATAAAAAAATCCATCATATTTTGTTTTCTTTTGATACTTTCATCTTGAATGGTAATCTCCATCCTTAAACCCGAGAAAGAAAAAAGAGACCTAGAGAATATGAATTTCTTGCATGAGGTCACATTCGGTTGGACACAATGTTAAGATTAATGGTCGGAAAGTATTGAAGAACTGTTCAGAAAAAATCACACTGTCTTGCAATAAGTCACTTCTTTTTTTACAAGTTGTAATTTAATTCCAACCCTCGATAATTTTATTTTTTCCAAGATCAAAGTTTCCAAATTAATTTTTTTTTTTTTTTCATTCTAACTATTTCTCTTCGTGACTTCAACACGGAAAAAAGTGAACTGTAATAAATAATAGTCGATTTATAATAAGTAATGATCAACTGGAAAAAATTACCATTTCAAACAGTAAAATCGTGATTTTAACAATCACTTTATAATATTTATCATTTAAATGCTACAATTTATTATTATTATGGAAGAAAATACTATTTCAAACAGTAATATTCGCTAGGTGAAAATCGAAAATATTAAAGTATAATAGTTAAGAATTTTGACTTTGATATTTATCATTTCGTACGTAAAAAATGATCGCATGATATGTAAAAAATATAAACTACAGTTACTAAATTTTCTATACAAGCAACGTCAATATTTACAAAGTGAAATGGTAAATTTTAAACGCAACGCTAAAAATCAAACTATAATTATTGATTTGCTTGGACTGGTAAAATATATATTTTAAGAGTAGAATTTTTACTGTTTCAAATGGTAAATTCTTCGAGTGTGAGACCTTCCCCTTCTCCTCATAGTATAGACTATATATTGAAACGGTAATTTTTACTGTTTGAAACTGTAATTTTTTAAGATGAGAGAGTCGTTATTTACTATAGTGACAGCTACTAATCACATTTTCGATATTAAATTATAAATTGTGGCTTTTACACTTTCTACATTAAGTTTTGTAATATTTACATTTGTGCCACCCCGATGTCCGCTGTACTGTTTGAAACTATAAAAATTAACCTGAATCCGAGTCAATTTTACAGTTTACTTTTTTCCGTGAAGATGACCCGTTATTTATACCGAATAACTAAATAGTTAATTTAATTACCAAAAATCCATATTCACTTTCGACGCATCAGACAGACGTGACCCTTTAATTTGAACCTTTATAAATAAAATTCTAGTTTTAGTTTATTCTACTGTATTTATCTGGATCGCAGCTGTCATCAGAATTTTTATCATCGGCAATTAATATTCCAGGTATTATTATTTTACCACGTGGAAATTCACAGAAACTCTTGGCAAATCCGCGATGTTAATGTGACCTTTTTATTTTTTCCGAGTTTTTTTTTATCTTTATCTCAATTTTCGCTTTTTCGGTTAATTCATTCGTGGAGTGTGAGCCAGCAGAAATGAAAGTTTGCGGAAAAAGCAAGAAATTTTTTATTAAACCTCCAGCATTCGCACTCTCAGTAACAGAACCACTGGAGCAGCTACTCGAGATATATATTCGTTGATGACAAACTCAACTTTGTCATGTGATATATGTGGTCGAAAACGCTGGACGTTATTGGCCTTAAAACTGGACTGATAGGAAGTTATCTGTATACAATCAACCGCAGTTCGCCAGTCCTGCGGTCGTACGTTTTAATATAAACAATGTTATTGACAATGAAATGTTTATTTTTGGCTTTCTATAACATTATACACAACGTATACTATATACTATATACTATATACTCTTCAGCAGAACCTGTATAAAGTATAAACCACTTTATCGATGTTTCATAATTATTTCCTCGCCACATTTAAATATAAACATAGATCCACCAGCAAAACTGACTCGAGAGTGAATTTGATGGATAAACCATTGTATTAAAGCTTTAGTCGGGAGCACACATCAGGCCAACAGAAATCAACCCGACTAATGAATTATATTTTTATACATACCAAATACCTCGTTCAGTTTTTTTTTTATTTTTATTTGTGTGTGTTATTGTGGAAAACTATCGAATTTTATTTTATTTTGAGGATGAAAAACCGCAACCAAAAATAATAGTAACTATTTTTGTCCAATATTGAGTCCATTAATCTGAAAAAAAATTTAATAAAAAATGTTTTTTACTTTTGGTTTGTACAGAAACGGTTTGATTCCCATCGATTCGCTCATTTGTTTCATCCACCCCTGACCCAATTTCTCTCAATTAAATTTAATGAAAACTTTTTGACATTGTTGGAAAATAATCGCGGCATTTGAATTCATTCTTCTGATCAGAAACAACCACTCTTTGCGGAAAATATCGATTTATTTTTTCTTTTTTTTCCATCCCCAACACATTAACAACCGCAAACATCGAATGTTTATTCTGCTGGGAGAAAATATTTGCCAAAAGAAGAATATAAAGTTAAGACAGATGGAGATGGAGATAAAGGAGAAGATCTCTGGAGTGTTATCATCGAGGTGAGTGGTTATCATCGACAGTTTAAAGGTTCTCTGGAACGTGTGGGCTAGGTTAGAGATGAACTTGATCTTGAAGAGGAATATTGATCTGAATTGTAAGAATAAGGATAAGAAGAAGAAATAGTTGCAGAAAGAGAAGAGAACTGGATGAATGCCATCGTTTAGCGATTTGGTCTCCTCGTGCTGAGCTCTCTACACAGATGTCACTCGGGGGAGTTGCCCGAATGATTCAACTTAATTCCGGGCAGATCTCACTCTTGGGATCAAACGTACTCTGAGAGCAAAGAGTGTCGAGTTGAGTTGAGAATATACTTGCAGTCACCAGAAACGGTTGAATCCGTTAAAAGGAACCACCTAGCTCTGCTTAAAGCTAATTTAAAGCCAACGTTGTCGTAGATTGTCGTGGTTGCAGTAATAGCTGAGGTAGAGACTCAAGCCGAGGCTGACGCTCAGGCTAAGGCTGAACCAGAGGTAGAGATCGTAATCTATGTTGAAAGCACCTTTACCCAACCCAGTGTGTAGAACTACCAGATAATTAATCAAGTGCATAATTTTCCGTGCACTACTGACGACATGCACATACATTTATACCCACACTTTGTGCTATATAGTTTACACACCCCTAAGAACTCTTGGGAGTCTGTATTGTTCCAAGATTGACTGACATCGACAATATTTATCCTTATTGTCTCGGAAATCTGCTTCCTTCATAATTTATCTTTCGTTCATTGTAAAAGAACTCTTTGTTCTGCCACTGATTTTTTTGGTTACGATTTCAGTTTTGTGGAAAATTCTTTTTGGGTATTGATTTAAACGCAGATTAAATAATAGTTATTAAAAGCTTAGTTATCGAGATATTCTACAGATTACAGATATAAATAGTGGATGTGAATATGGATAAGTTTTGATTTTTTTAGAGAGATCTAATATGGGTATCAGACGTCTTGATCCTCCGACAAAATATCCCAAAAGAAATATCCTCGGACAAAATATTCCCGAGAAAATATCCCTGAGACTAAATATCACACAAAATCCATGATAAAAGAGCCTAACATGATAACAAGCTTATGTATTGGTCTACTATCGAATAAACACACACAAAATCCATGATAATAGGGCACAACACGGTAATAAGCTTGTAATTGTTTTATTAAAAAATTTATTTATTTAAGATATTTTGTCCGAGGATATTTTGTCGGAGGATCAAAAATCTTGTAACCCTACACTGAAAAAAAAATTTTTTTCCACCTAGAATACTAAATTTTTTACTCGAGTTTTCTTGATTTAAAAAAACTGGTATTCTTAACCTTAAAATACCACGTTTTATTATAAGGCTAGTTTTTTGACAGTGAGAAAACTGTATTCTTATAGTTAAAAAACTTTCGTATTTTAATCATAAGAATACCAATTTTTTATCCATAAGGAAACATTTCCTTGGTAGAAAAAAACTTTTTTTTCAGTGTAATATGTGATCATGTTTTGCACTGAATAATTTTGTGCATTTTGTTTGAAACTGAAGGCAATTTTTTATTATGAGTAAAGCTACTTAGTGTTTAAACTAAAAAAAAAAAATTTTTTCTTAATGCTAAAGAAATGTTCATGATCTCAGAAAATTGACTCAAAAATTTAAATCATGTTTTAAAACTTGTTTTGAAATGCATTTAAGACTTATTCTCGATGATATCTTGTTTGAAGACAGTAAACTGCTTCGTTGAATTTATAAGATTGCTGAATGGTGAACTTTTCCTCTTTATCTTCATCTTTTTATTTTCTTGAGTTAATTCAAACTAAATAAATCGAAACAAGAGTAAAATTTGAAGAAAATATTTTTCTCAAGAAGCTTTTTTTACATTGTAGGTAGCTTTGATAGATATGAATTAGTTTTATCTTATTATAAAATTATTAGAGCCTGTAAACTAATACACTAGGGCCATAAAAAAGTAGCAAAAGACATGTTGGTATTTTTAAAAACGGAATGAATATATTCGCGTATGGAGAAGCGTACTTCGGATGAGAAATTGAAGAGAATATATTAATAAAAATATGAAAATGAAAAAATATTATGATTTAAAAAAATGTGCGAGGAATCCTCCATGGGTTCGTTAGCACTCTTTTTATAATTATCTTTTTTTACCTTTGGTGGATGTATGCCGTGCAAAAACACTACCTGGAACTAAATTCTGCAAGCAAACAATGGGCACATGCAACATAATGTCACATACACTTACGCTACACAAGTACGCAGGACGTGCATTGACTATTTTATTTACATTTATACTACGGTCAATTTCAACTCAATACCAACAATGATTAACATCGCTCTCATTTAGTTTATTCTTTTATTTTATTTCTCTTTTTAGTCTGCTTTTATGTCAACAGTAAAGTAATCAAATTAATAAGAACAAAAAACAGTTGATTTTAAATTAAAAAAAAAAATTTTTTTTTAGAGAACTCTCGACCTCTAGCTTACAATTAATTGTCCTTCTAAATTATTAAAAAAAAATAGCAATCTTCTTTTCAAGCAATGAATAATTTTGAAAATAATTAAAAGCGCAATTTTTAATAGATAAAAAGTCATATTTAAAAAAAATATTGCCGATTTTTAGTATTTAGTTAAAACAAGACTAACGAGTAAGCTCTGGCAAAAATTGAGAGCATTTTATTTTTTACTTTGAATAGATGATGGATTATTGTATGAATAGACAAGTGTGCTTGTACATGTCCCGTCCAGTGTTCTGTAACTGATGGTTTTATTATTTTTTTTTTACCTTTTTATTATTTTTTGTTTCACTTTTGTTTTTAGTATTATTTTTATTATTCCTGTCTATATAACTAAACAGTAGATATCTCATACTGCTCATTGAATTCTCATTGTCCTCGATGGATACTGTCACGAGTTCATCCCACCATCGCCAATGCTGCACGACTTCCCGCGGATAAATGATTCATGACATGACAGTGTATGTGTATAAATTTTTATTGATTCATTGAAATCATGAAATCATGAAAAAAAGGGAAATAGTTGAACTAAAAAAAAATTATTTCTTCATAATTTCATTTAATTTAAATGTTTGTGAGTTTTTATCTCAACAATTTACAAAAAATTGTTCAATTTCAGTTCTTTATTTATTAATTGATGGATTAAAATTAGACAGCTTAATATATTTATGTCTTCGCCGGTATTTTTAGAAACTACAAAGTCTAAGCTGTAAGATCTACTATGGCTTTTTTTAGTTCCGCCATTTTTTCGTAAAGTTTTCAGCGCCCCCAAGACAAAAAACCCGTTTTTTTTGGAATTTTTTTGTTTTTTTGATCTTAAAAAATTCATAACTTTTATTCTAATCAAAATTAAGGAACCGGTTAAAATTTATCACAAAGAAAAGACTTAAAGCTATAATTTTTTGCTTGAAATTTTTTTCTAGGACTAATAATTTCTTTATTAAAAATTGTCAAACTAAAAAAATCAGAATTTAAGCAAAAAATAATTTCTTAAGCTTTATTTTTAAATTATAATTAGAAAGTTAATTATTTTCGTTTCTTCGCCAGAATTTTTAGAGTAATTCAATTATTAATTATTTCAATTTTTAATTTGATTTTAAATTAAAAAAAGACTAAGTATGATACTTTACGAGATTACAGAAAAATTAAAAAATTGAAAGAGATAAAAAGTGACCGCCATTTTGGTTTGTTAAATAGATAAATCTCAGCTGAGGAGGTTTTTTTTGGGTGAGTACACTTAATATCAAGTCACTGGAAAGTTTTTAACAGAGTTTAGTTAAGTTTAACGTTTCTTATTGATACAAGTTTCCATTCGGTAAGCAGTTAACGCGAAGCTTTTTCTCTGGTACTCAGCCGAGCGAAGAAGAGGAGAGATGAGATGGGACGAGATAAGATAAGATACTTTCATTCTTTTTCCCACCGAATCCATCAGCTAGTTTAGCAATCTATTGATTTTGTTTTACGCTCATTATTCCCGGATAATCTTCGGCAACAATTTAAAATCTTGGCGCTTCAAGGATTAAATTTTATTAACCCGAGCTTAGTTTTTAGTTTTATTATTGGCGCCAATATGTTTTTATCTACCGGGAATTTTCCATTAATCCATCGCGAAAGATAAAGTATCTATTATCGCTTGTATCAATCTTAATGAACGTGAACGTATTACGTGGTTTGCTTTTGCTAGGAGTACAACAAAAAAAATAAAACCGAGGTATGTTCATTTTGGAATTAAGCCATGACCTACTTTTATCTATTCAATCACACAAATGTATTTACTTTTTGTACTTGATCGGTAAGATAAAACAAATTTATATAGCTATGGATGAAGATAAATTAATTAAAATCAAACGAAATCCTGACTATTATAATCGTGTTTTATTTCACCTACGCGGAATATATTTTACTCTACTTTTAAACTTTACTATTTAATCAATATTTAAATGTTTTACTAAATTACGCTAACACCTTTATTCCAGTTTCTTTTTCAGTTTTTAAACATTTTACTATTTGAATTTAGATGAATTTAAATTTGAACACACACAAAAAATTTGTAATTATTTAAAAGTGGGGTCAAAATATTTTTGGCCATATCTAGTAGGTAAATTATTAACATTTTTTAATTTTTTTTATTCTGCTTGTTTTTACGGCAGATTTATGTTGGTGATATCGAAAATTAAAAAAAATTAATATTTCAATAGCTTTTTTTTTTTAGATTAGATTATTTAGTTATTTATTTATTTATGCCAAAACCTGATGGCCAAATGGCAAAGTAAAAATAAAAAATACAATTAATTACAAATTTCAAAAATGCTATTAACAACAATTTTACAATTATTATAAGTACTCTGATTTCAATTAAATAAAATAATTATAATTTTGATTTCCTTTACAATCTTATAAATATTTATAAACTTTTTTGCCATCTAAAGTCTTATAAACATTTATAAGCTTTTTTGCCATCAAAAATTGGAAAAAATTTAGGCTCTCATGTTTTTGGATAAAATTTCTACTTTATCTTTTTTTGATGTTTTTGATAGATTTTTTTTTAAAAGTACATAAAAAAACGAACAATTTAAAAAAAAAAAAGTTGAATATCACAATTTTTTAAGAAACTTGTAAATTTTTTTGAAAACTTGTTAAAATTTTGGTAATCAACTTTTTTTTTTAATTGTTTATTTTTTTATGTATTTTTCAAAAAAAAAAATAATTAAAATTAAAATACCATTAAAATGGTAGACCTCACTTATGAATAATTACCGACAAAATTTATGAATGTTTTAAAAAATATATTTTAAATTTATAATATGAAAAAGGAAATGATATAAACATTCATTATTTGATCACGATATTGTGCAAAATATTCGCACGAGTCGGCTAGTTAAAAATATAATTAAAAAAAAAATGTAGTTACTACTCAATTAGTTTTAACCGCTGTGAATTTTAAATGTAATTTAATTTTTCTAATTAAATTTATTCAATTAAAAATTTTTATTCATTTTCTGTATTACTCACAATCAAAAGTCTCTATTAAAAATTAAAAGTCATTCTTCATAGTAAAAAATTCTTTTTATAAAGCAACAGTTGAAGATAAGTTTATAAAATTTTATTTAAGATTTTTAATTCAGCCAGTTTTGTTTGTTTGACGATAAAAAGTACAATAAAGCTCCTTAGTCTTTATTGGATGCAATTGATGGTCTAAAGAATAATAGGGCATTATAAAAAATTTAACTGATCCATAAAAAAATTTTCCTATTACAAGATGATGAAAAATGAAAGGCAAAATTTATACGGAATAAAAGTAAAATAATGTAAATGTTGGATCGCAATATAACTTAACTTTCTCGGGCAATAAAATATTAAACATAAACGGTAAAAAAAAAGTTAACGTGACTTTACGAGCTTTAACACAGTATTTTTGAATTTTAACAATACATTAAGTAAAATTTGCATTTAAATTGCCTGAGGCAGTAATAAAGGAGCTCATAAATGTTTTCAAGTCTCTCGTCAACCAGCCAGTCTGAATAAATATTTAAAACCGTCAATTAAACCCAGTGATCGATAAAAATTAATAAACTTTTTTTTTAAAAAATTTTAAAAGCCTCAGTTGTTATAAATTCACAGCGGATTATAAAAATGAAGGAATCTGACCGTGACTTAACTTGTTTTTTCACGCGAAGCCTGACTAATTGTTGGGTCAACATAAATAATTAACCCTCTTTTATTTTTCTTTGTACTCCATTGCTGGCAATTATTTTTTAAGCTCTCTTTCAATGTACATAATTCATTAAAGTGTTAACTTTTACAAAGTTTGCCAAGTAAACCTAAAAAAATAAAATAAACTTTTGCAGTAAACAAATTAAACCTCCGTTTATAAATAACAATAAAAACTTCGCGGTATTTATATAACTTTGTTAAGCATTAGTTTTTAAGAAAAAAAAAAAAAAAACTTTATTGTCTCTTGATTATGAATTATGAAGTTATGGGATGACTGAAAATATTGAGTTTCTAATAGAGTAAAGGGTATAGTATATTATATACTATTTGTCATTTGATGAGAAAGTAATTAACTTGGAAACGTTGTCACTTACAATATATTGTGACGGTAGGAACCTCTCTTTAACCTCCTTTAAAACATCAGTTTGACTAATTGTCATTAAATCGGCTGTCCAATTTAAAAATCTAGTGAGAGCCAATTTTTATTCTTTTTATCACAAAAAAAGTCAATTCAGTTTGGGATAAAAGTATTTGAATAAAAAAACTCGTTTTCGTCTAAAATATTAAGATGAAAATAAAAACATGGATTTTTTTTTAGTGAATTATTATTTTACAGATATTTTCTGACGTAAGTCATTAAATTTTTGTTTTATTGGCTGTCCAGTCTAATACAACAATTTTTTTCTCTAATTTTTCGTAAGATTGTTAGCCTTTATTTCTCTCTAGGCATAACGACGGTACTTTGGTAAAATCTCGTATCTTCTGTGTATTTTAAATGAGAGATACGGGGTTTTACCAAAGTAAAACCATTTCATATCAATTCATATCTAAATTTGTCATTAAAGATAAATTTGACTGAAAAAATAATTCGGGTGGCCCAGACCAGGACTCGAACCTGGATCTTTTGGTTACGCGCCAAAGACTCTACCTGTTAAGCTATCCGAGACACTGTCTACAATGAAACTCAACCATGAATTATAGTTCTAATATAGTATGATGTTAATTTTTGATCTATACACTTTTTTCTCAACCTCCTGTCAATAAATTTTTAAAGCCGATGGTACACGGAAAAAACAACATTTAACTGGTTTCCATGTCGGATGGAACCTAGTTCCATCTATAGTAAAAAAATGTACAGATGGTAACTACTTCTATGTAGAATGTAATAGGGACAATCATCGTTGAACTGAGTCCCATCTCGGATTGAACTGAGTTAAACGAAGATTGTCTCTTCCACAATCTACATAGAAGTAGTTACCATATGTACATTTTTTCACTATACAGAGTGTCCCAGAAGTAACGGATGCCATTGTAGCATCTGATAAACAAAATAATTCTGAGACGAAAAGTCCTTAGCCATTTTTTAATCAGACGCATAGATAATTAATTATTAATTATAGAAACTAGTTAGTCATACAGTTAGTTGTGTCTTTGTTTGGCACATATTTTACTGGACACTGGCGCTCTCTCTCTAACAAATAAAGAGACGTTATTTTTAATTAATAATTAATTATCTATGCGGTTAATTGAAAAATGGCTAAGGACTTTTCGTCTCAGAATTATTTTTTTCATCAGATGCTACAATGGCGCCCGTGACTTTTGGGACACCCTGTAGATGGAACATGGAAACCAGTTAAATGATGTTTTTTCCGGGTATACTTTTAAATATTTATTTTTCTAAAGACTGGTTTTAATGACTTACGTCAGAAAATATCTGTAAAATATTACAAAACCAGTTTTTAGACAAATAAATATTTAAATAATAATTATTATTATTATTTGAAAACGATAATGAAGGTTTAATTAACATCCCCAAAAGCATAATGTCCATCTGACCCATACAAATAAGCTCCAATAATCTAGATTGTGGGACAATGTTAACCGAGTTAAGAACAAAGTTACCCTTTCCCCGGATAAAGGATAAAATCCCATTCCGGGCAGTCTGTTATTCTCTGTTCCACACATACCCGCTCGAAACTAAGCGGTTGAGAAAGATTGAGGACCAAATTCGTTAATTATACGCCGGGCTATTAATCTTTCTAGACTCGGGATTTATTGTTGTCCCAAGGGTAAAATGGAAGCTGTGGACGTTTCCAACCTATACTTTACAGTACCGCCGTCGTCACCAAACTCCTTCCGTGCTTATCCTCATTCTCATCCTCATTTCGATCTTCATCTTCTTCTTATTCTTTCTCTAGTAATTTTGTAACTCTTCTTCCTTCTCTAAGTTGTACTTGTCGCGGCTGACGCCATTCCGAGAAGATACTTTTTCACGTGCTATTACATCTTCCAGCCCGTCCACTGGTAATTGAATCCATTCCGCTTTCTTAACTTGTTTTTCTCATTCTTTTTTACACCAACTACAATATCCATTGATCACGAAAGTCGTTTAAAAAGTCACTAAGCTACCATAACATTGGCTTTCTTCCTTTATTCTCTCTTTCCAAGATTCATCTGGACTCTTTCTGTTTCTTCCAACATTTTATGGCCCGACATAAACATAACAATAATTTTAAAAAAGAAAAAAAGATAAATATAAAACAATGCTAATGCTAAATCCGACTTGTGCAATTTCTGCTCTTCTATTCGTTATTTTTTAATTATGTTCTTCCAATAAAGTCTTGAAAAGAAAAAAATTCGTATGTGTGGGTTTTGTTCACTCTTTTTACCAAGAATTATGTTTATTTTTTTCAGTTTAAAAATATTTTTAATGAGAAACCAGTGGAAAACATTGTCAGGGACACTTGGTTCTATCTCGCGGTCGTTGTGCTGCTGATGATGAGAGAAGTAACCAACAAGGGGGAATAATGTTACCTTTTCTGCGGCTAATTGTCACGGACAGTAAGCTCCTGTGTATGTCTAACGCGGTCTGCTTACAAAATAATATCACTTTATACTTATACCTCATATTTTGGATCCAGAAAGAGAGAGAAAGAGAAGACAGAAACTGTAACAGGCGAAGATATTGTACGTGTTCACCCCCTGTGAACAGCCCTCCCGCACTCTCAGTGACTCAATGATCCACCCACTCAAGCAGAGGGTTTATAGAACACTAACGTCAAGTTATTATGCAAGAGGACGACTACTGACAAGGCTTCGGGCAATGCAAGAAACATAAACTTTCTGCATGTATAAATAATATCCAGATGTTCATTTATAATCGCCGTTTTTTAACTACTCAACATATAAGAATAATTAGCGCTAAACAAATAAAACTATTTGGAAATTTTTATAAGACACTTTACCCTTCCGACTTTTATATTGCTTTATGTGTATAGTATAAAAGTTGTTAATTTTTAAGTCCCACATTGTGTAACTTTACATTCTAGTTAAATAGCTCTTTTTTTAAAGATATGTAACGAGTTGAATATATCATTACTTTTTTATAAGACCGTTAAAGTTTTATTTTTAAAGTTTTACGATACATTGTTCGAGTTTGTATTCAATAAAGTTTGTTTTTAAAAGTTTCTAAAGTATTATCTTTAATATTATTATTTTTGTAGAGTGTAATTGGTAAGAAAAATCTCTTAATAAGATTGATTTTTATTTTCTTAAATTTTTGGATGAAAATTTAATTTAAGAAATTTTTATTTAAAATTTTAACGTTAAAATTGTGAGAATATTTTGAAAGGAATTTTTTTTATCAATAAAAATAATATTTTTAATAAATTAAATTTTTTACGTTGATACTAAAACAATCTAAATCGAAAAAAAATATTTCAACCGAAAAACTTATCAGGCTTAACCAAATTAGTTTTCAACAATTAAAAAGTTTGCCAATTAAAAAATAATACGAATTTTTTTTTCCGTGAAAATTCGTCAATTAAAAAGTAAAAAATTTTTTTATTATCAAATTGAGGGTTCGGTAATTGTTTTCATACAGTATATATGCTGGGAGAAAAGTTTTTACGAAAAGTTTGATAGCTGAATAGAGCTTAAGTTCAGCCGTCTGAATAGAGGTCAGTCTTAAAAATTAATTAAACAAATAGCGGAGCGTTAAATGGCGACATTGTTTTCAAGATATCAAGTTACCGGTGGTGATATCAAATCAATTAGATACAGACAAAGTTTGGAAAGTTATGCTGCAGATATCCCGTTTTGCTAAATTTGTAAAATCAGTGGCAGTGACTGCGTTTCGTTCTGACGGTGAAGAGGATAAGCTAATCTCTCGTGAATCAATCGGGTTCCTTCCATACTATGCAAAATAGAACAGACAACCGCCCATACCAGTTTACTCTCCACTACATCACCCTACTACCACTACAATACAAATACGCGAGATTATATTCAGTCGATGAGTAGTTATTAATCGATAAATCGATACTTTGATTTCTATATACTTGCAGTAACTCGTTTGCATTGTATTATGTCATATATATGTCATAAGAAAAATATCAATTACCTAAATTGTCTGTCAATTTATTCTAATCTGCATAAATATCCATACATTAATGTTTTGCCAAATTTTAACACGCTAACAGATTAGTTGTCGATGTTATCAATTATTGAGCCATCAGAATTATTAACAAAGTGTATTTCGTTGATTAAAATTTAATTTTGATTTTAATTTATAAAATTTGATAAATTATTTTTGAAGATAATTTTTAGATTGAAAAATTTATTTTTCAGAGTTTTCTGAATCATCTATATCATTAAGAGAATAAGTAAAATTTTATGTTGAGAAATGACCTTTTATCTTATGAAATATTGACATTTTTAAAGATATAAGCTCATCCCGATGTTACACTCATCAAGACCTTTCATTTGAGTACCCACATAATTTTTTCATATATTTATATATATTACATATATGTATATATGAAAAATATATCAAAAATACATGTGGGTACTCAAATGAAAGCTCTTATATCTTTAAAAACGTCAGTATTTAAGAAATTACAGTGTAATTTAACAAAAGTCATTATTTAATAAAGCAAAGTTTTATTTATTTATAGTTCACAAGTCACGGCAGTCAGATAGTGACTGCAAAGTTGCTAGTACTCATAAATTCGCAAAAAGGAAGAATAATATAAATAAAATAGTGAAGGAAATTGTTAAAATCAATTTCCATGATGATCATCCTTATTTTCATCCAGATCTTCACTAAAAAATTCTTCCGGCTTATGATAATAAATTTAAAAGATAAAAGCCCAAGAAAGAAGACGAAATTTAATCCATAACCGTATTCTCCGTAATTCACAGTGACTTAAATGAAAATCAACGTTTCCTTGACGTCCTGAAGAGTAAAATTTTTCCTCGAAACTTCATTTCATTACATTACATCAAGGGCCTTGAGATAGAAAAAAGAAAAAAAAAAAGGTGACAGAATATTAAAAGCATTTGGACATTTTAATATATTGAAATGAACTATCTGTTCTTTGATGGTTATTTAATAAACTCTGAAGAGATAATTTCTGATGTACATAAATGACATTTGATTGAGTAAAAGTAACACTAAAAGTTAATAAAATGAAATTCAAAAGTCTTTACCGGGCGTATAAAGTGTATTGAATTTTCGTCAAAAGAATTAGGACGAGAATAACGTTTCTCGTCTTTTTGAGAAACTCCAAAAATAAATAAAGGGAACGGAATAAAGAATGAAAAAAAGGCTAAGAGGGTAAAGGAAAATAAATTAGATACCCAAGATAAGAAGATGAGGAAAAGAAATGAGAGTAAGAGTAACAGAGAATTGTTGGAATTCGACAATAGGGGTTTTAAAAAAGTAGTGAATGGTGCATCGCCGGCACGTACTGAAACTACTAACAGTCCGAACCTTATTAACGTAATACGTGCCGGGGCATGGTAAACGACACTTGTGGTTCACATCAGCTACCAACTATTCTTTTTTTTTTTACATTTTTTATTTAAAACCCTCCTCTTTATTATTTTTATTTTTATTTTTACTTTTATTCCAGCAGATAAGGGGCGGAGCAGTGTACAGAGTAAACAGACGCCTTACAGAGTGCCGGAACAAGTGCTTGCCAAAAAGCAAATCTTTCATTGTGCTTTTAGTTTTAACGATTTTAGTTTTCGAAAAAAAAAAAAAAATAAACCGCGGTAAGAAATAACTTTATCGGTAGTTTTAAGAAGAGAAGGATCATGAAGGATTATAGAGGGAGAGAAAAACAGAATGAGAGATTATTTTATTATTCTTATCCCGGTTGTTTGATACCAGCATTATAAATCAACCGGGCGATCTCGGGAAGTTGCTCTTTGCTTGAGTATCCAGTCGCGTGTTATGTGTGTTATCTCCGAATGTGTGTTAGCTGCGAGGTACATAGTCACTGCGGCTGGCTTCTTCTATTCTATTCTATTATTACTATTGCTGGAATTCGGTCCTAAGCACTCAGGTCTTGTTTCATTTAATATGTGCAGCCGCTCCTCACTACGGAAACCCACTAAAGACCCATTTCAGATTTCGGGTTATTTAAGGACCTTTTTCGCCCTCGGTGTCATTGTTTTAAGCTTTAATCTGATACTGCTGTGCAACCGCGCTGGACTAAGTGTCAGTTTAATTTTTTTTTTTTTCTTAGATTGTTCGGGCGAGAGTTTTGTAGAGTTTACCGAAATTGTGGCTAGAGGAAGCTTGGGAGATAATTTTAATTAATTTTTACAATAAATTTAATTATTAAAATACAATTTTAAGGAATTTTTTATCGATTGACAATATCATCTAATATTAATAATAATTGACCGAAGGTAAAAATTTCTCAAGTCAAGAAATCAAAATTTAAGATAATTAATTTTTTAATAAATTATATGAAAGAAATTATGAAATAAATTATTATTTTTTAATAAATATATGAATCAAATATTCACACGGAAAAAAGTAAACTGTAAAAAGTTTGGAAAATCCAAATGAGCATGTCTTAAACGCTCATGTCATACACAAATTATTTAGATCGTAATATCTTAATTAATATCTTTTTTTCAGGACTTGCCAGGCTTCCAAAAATTTTACTGCTTAATTATGATATTATAAAGTACCAATTGCCAAATTTAATTAAATTCTGAACGTCAATTTTAAAACCAGTAGTACTACCTTAAGGCATGCAAAATTCACTCGGATTCCGGTGAATTTTTATAGTTTCAAACAGTACAGCGGACATCGGGGTGGCACAAATGTAAATATAATACAAAACTTAATGTAGAAAGTGTAAAAGCTACAATTTATAATTTAATATCGAAAATGTGATTAGTAGCTGTCACTATAGTAAATAACGACTCTCTTATCTTAAAAAATTACAGTTTCAAACAGTAAAAATTACCGTTTCAATATATAGTCTATACTATGAGGAGAAGGGGAAGGTGTCACACTCGGAGAATTTACCACTTGAAACGGTAAAAATTCTACTCTTAAAATATATATTTCACCAGTCCAAGCAAAACAATAATTATAGTTAGTTATTTCACTTTGTAAGTATCGACGTTGCTTGTATAGAAATTTAGTAACTGTAGTTTATATTTTTTACATGTCATGCGATCATTTTTTAAGTACGAAATGATAAATATCTTTTATTTATCTCGGTTCAAGATTTTTTCTTTTGAATTAATAATTGTTATTAGTCCTTAGCAATACATTTAATGAAATAAATAATAGATGCTTATACCTTGGTCTTCTAAAAAGTATAATTAAAAAAGTAGAAGATAAAATTGGCTCGAACAAAGCAGAAAAAGTATAGTAGAGTGAAAAGCAGGAAGGACATAAGTAAATAAAAAGTTAAGCTCTCGAAAATTAGGCAATAAAATTTTGTAAAAGTTCAAGTAATAGTCACACAGCAGTATTATACAGTAGAGTAGGTTTATGTACAGTCGGGCTTATATACACTGAGAGGCAAAGTATTATATAGCAAAGTACAGAGTAGTACAGAGTCGGTTCGAGCTGCTGAGTGACTTGAGACACTCAAGGGACTTTTGTGTGAACAGCGCGCCTAATTAGTCTCTAGTCAATCGTTAGTTTTATCAGTTTACCTTTCGAACTTGTAAAAACCCAAAAAACAAAATTTAAAAATAAACATCCTTTTCTTTTCCCCGGCTGGTACTGTACTTTAAACACAAGTTTAGAACCGCAAATTAAAGTTGACCGCCAATCATCAAAATCCCTTTACAACCCCACAGTCTAGGGACTTTAACAACTTTTATATTTAATTATTAATTAACAATTAATAATTAACGATACCTATGCTGGAGAATTATTTTCATTAAAAAAGTTGTTTAAGTTAGCTACTGTGGCGTTATTTAAATATTTAACACCAAGACCATTATTGCCGAACTTTCCTGTACAGTACTTTTCATGATATTGTATAATTTAATTATCCGCGAATTCACTCACTCCATTTTCTAGTCTTGCAGTCTTCAAATTTAATGTATGTTTAAGAGCAAGAACAACTTGTAATTAATTTATTTTTTATTTTAAATACTTGCTAAGACCATTTTGTTTTAAGACTTTTTAACCCTTTTACCTAGCTGTAGATTTTCCAGGCATAACCATTAAAACTTTTGGATTAAAAATTTCATAGGTAGAAAAAAAAATGCCAGACATTTAAACTAATGTACACCAGAAATGTTTCAATAAGTTAAAGTCTTTTAGATAAATTCACTGGTACAATGTCCTTATGGTTTTTAATTAACATTTTTATGTTAACATCAATTCTAATTTTCGGCGGCTAGGGACTGCATTTATAAGCTTGACCATGTTCAAATTTATGTCGGAATTATTTAAGTCGATATTTTTATCGTAGATTTTTTAACTTTTATTTTGAGGCGAAAAATTCATTTAGAAATTTGTAAAAATCGAATCTTTTTCATATTTTAAAAATATTTTATTTTTATTTTACATTGAAAAAAAAAACTTGATTCGAGAGAAAAATTCTTGAACCAAGAAAATAATTTTAAAGAGGGTAATTGTCTTGAATCAAGACAAAAAATTCTTGAATCAATTAAAATTTATTTAAACCAAGTAAAAATTTCTTAGTTTGAGTATTTTTTTGCTCAAATCAAAAAGATGAAGTTCTTCAAAATTATATACTTGATTTAAGAACATTTTTTGTCTGTGTATGTATTTATAAATTAAAAAAAAATTATTTGAAAATTTAATAGCGTGTATTTTTATTTTTATTCACTAAAATTGCAATAAAATTATTGCAATAAAATAAAATTTTCAATAAAATTGCAACACATTAAAAATAAATTATTTTGAACCGTCTAAAAATATTTCCTCCCTTAATAAATAGAAAAATTGAAATTTTTTCAACATATTTATCGACAAATCAAATTTTCATCGCAATTGAAAATAAAAAAAAAAAACAATGCTGACTTCAACCCACTTTATTCGATTTCATATTTACATTTCAAAATTGACGTATTAGAATACTTGTATATTTATGAAAAAACAATAATAAGATGAACGTGCCTAAGAGGAGAATTTATACAAGCGCAGAAAATCCGAAGATGGATAAAAGCAATAAAACATGGCAACACGGAACGGTGTCACGACAAAACGTTGACAAGACAACCGGAAATCCGGGAGGTAAGGTTTTTCCCATTTACATGCACATACATATCCATACGTCTCGTCTTATCCATACGGATCCGTCTACTTCAACGTCTGCGTCTTGCACATGCATCCATATATTTGCAGTCACACGTACGTAGTCAAAAATAATTTTGTCCTTTTCCCTCGGCGACGAGAGCCAAGAGAACCCGCGATATTTCAAGCACATGTGACATCGAGCACGGTCATATGCTTTTGCCAAACAGGACGGCCATCTCGGCTCCGGCTCTCGGCAGAGCATTTCGGAAATTGAACCGACATTCATTCAACGAGCTACTACTATACGCCACCAAATTTCCGAGTGAGAATAACTGTGTGTACCAACTCACCGACATAACAAAATATCACCACTCGGCCATCTATCTGTATCACCACTCGCATTATTGAGTCTTCAAAAAAACGTAAATGTTATAGAACGTATTCACATACTACCTACCATTTTATCGTCAATTCTTAATTTTTTATGCTAATTTTTTATCTGTCATCGACACTCTAAAATTTTTTTTTTTTAACCGATTTATTTAAATCTTGGTGTGAGTCTTCTCAATACATGTCTCTATCGTACTAACTATTATTATAACAAAATAAAAATTTTAACTATTTTTAAAAAATTCAGAAAGGTCCAAAAAAATTGCAAAAAATTTATCATTTTTTCGGACAGCCATAATTTAGCAAAAAAAAATTTTTTTTCCACTTTTTCTTAATTAGTACGATAGCAGAATTTATATAAATTAATAATCTTTTTTATTTTTTTGTTTCAGATCATTAGAAAGCTCGCAATCGTGACAAGTTTGGCGCACCATTTTTTTTGTACCCCCCACTTCAACACCATATAACTTTTTCAGTTTTGTATTTATTGACTTTTATTATTTTTTTTGTATTCTGAAAACATTAATAAACGCCTGATAAAAAAATGGATTGTAAAAATATTTGTTGTTTTTTATTTATAGCACCCGAAAAAACACCTCAAATTCGTGCTTCTACACTAGAATACCCCCTTAATATTCCATCATTCCTTGAATTTTTTCAATAAATTCTCTTCAAAATAATTTTATTCTTGTATCAACAAATAGTTTGATAGTCTCTCCAGTGTATTTATTTTGATTTCATTTAATTTGGAATCGAATGATGAATTGCCTTATATTTATACTCTGTTAAAATTGGAAATGTATACAAATATAAAAATGGTCCATTGGACAGCTAGAAATAGGTGTATGTAATGTATATATGTATATATAAAATCGGTAGAAGTAACACGTAACAAAGACCAGACACCAATCAATACTGTTTCACCTATCGTCGACCATTACTACTATCGTCAAGAGAAAACAAAAACGAGGTAGATAAAAATAAAATATATATTGTTGGACAAGTAAAAGTTCCGTCTGGAGTCTGGAGGTAATTTTTCGACTTTCTCATCTCATATTGCACTGGTTCGTACAGGTATATAGATACATAGATACATATATATGTATATACATAACCGAGCAGTTATCGTGACTAGACACAATCTTGTTCACTTTAGTTATTTAAAGAATAAGGCAGGTGTCTAAGGTAGTTTACAGTTGAACAGAATACGATGAAAAAATAAATTTGCGCTATCGAATAAGTATTATTTTCGTGGGATAGATTTCATACCTCTAACAAATGTTTGTTTTATTTGATAAACTCTATTTGATCAATTGTCGACCAATTTTTCAGACAAGAAAATATATCTTATCTATATTATCAAGAGGATAAGCCAAATTTTGTGGCCAGTGTATTTATATGATAAAATGGGTTTTTATGGTTAAATTTGGTATCATTGGAAAAGTCTTGACCTAGAGTTGTGCCTTTTCATGGTTTTGTATTATTCTCACCAATAGTCAATTTATGATAATAAGTATTTAGGCTACAGTCGAAAATGCTCTATCTCTAGGTACATAATTAAGAAATGACCTTGTATTTCATGAACTATTGACATTTTTAAAGATATAACCTCATCCTGATGTTACACTCATCAAGACCTTTCATTTGAGTACCCACATCAATTTTTAATATATTTATATATATTATATATATGTATATATGAAAAATATATCAAAATGCATGTGGGTGCTCAAATGAAAGCTCTTGATCAGTGTAACATCGGGATGAGCTTATATCTTTAAAAATGTCAATAGTTAAGAAAGTACAGTGCAATTTAACATAATTAAGAAATTACCTTGTATCTTGAGAACTATTGACATTTTTAAAGATATAAGCTCACCCGAACATTACACTGATTAAGACCTTTCATTTGAGTACCCACATCAATTTTTCATATATTTATATATATTATATATATATGTATATATGGAAAATATATCAAAATGCATGTGGGTACTCAAATGGAAGCTCTTGATGAGTGTAACATCGGGATGAGTTTATATCTTTAAAAGGGTCAATAGTTAAAAAAGTATAGTTCAATTTAACAAAAGTCATTATTTAATAAAGCAAAATTTTATTTATTTATAGTTCACAAATCACGGCTGTAGTGACTGCAAGGTTGCTAGTTAAATATTATTGTTCTTGTCCCATGAAAAAAAATTTTTATGTGATCTGATATCACCATATATGGCCATATTAAAAGTTCTAATGCCTATATATGACCTGGTATGATCAATTTTCATATCAGGACATATATATTGACATCAAAAAATTATATATGCACACATCAGACAATATCAGAAAATTTTTTCACGGAAAGAGTATCAACAATATTATATTATATTATAATAATTAATAAATCTAATAAAAAGTTTATGAATATTTATAATTTCTTGGCGTGTAGCTTGGGATTTATTTATCTAATAGATGAAAGCTCGGTAGAAATATTAGTAGTTGGAGCACAGTACTGCACGGAGTGAAAGTATGTATCGGTAAGTGGAGGATCACGACGCACATTGTGATAATGAGTGTGTGCTTCATGTGAGTGGAACAAGTCGACGAAGCATACAGTGAAAAGCTTACACATAGAAAATGTATGTGCAGTGAAAATGCACGTGAAGGGATGGCTGCTGCTATCATCGATGAGTTGTACAATATATCGGTGACCAGCCTTTGTTCATTTTATAACGTCACTCTTGCATGCACACTCTCCTACCATCGATCGTGCGTGAAGCTCACGGAAAAGGGGAATATGTTAACGTACTGTTATATATTTTTGTTTAAAGTTATTATTATTATTATTTTTATTATCATAACTATTAATATTTATATTTATATCACTTTTATACCTCGAAATCTCTGTAATCTATAGGCTCCCGAGCTGAAAAGTTATTCATGTATGAGGATTTCAACGTTCCAGAGATGATTCATTTCAAATTGGTCATTTGTTTGTAGCGTAGTTTCATTTTTCAAATTTTCTCTTTTATTAACATTAATATTTGTGAAATAATGAAAAATTTTCAATTTAAATCACAAGTTTTCATATTAATCTTTTATAGATATTTTTTTTCTATTTTTTATATGAATTATTCTTGTAAAAAATAAATTTCTAATAAAAAAAAGTCCGTAAAAATTTTCCCTAGAATAAAAATTAAAACTTCTAGAAAAAAACTTAAAGCGTAAAAAAATAAAAAAAAAAAAACCAATTAATCAGTTTATTTCCGATAATTATTATTTCACGGGAATATCTACAGCGTAGTTTCATTTTTCAAATTTTTTCTCTTTTACTAACATTAATATTTGTGAAGTAATGAAAAATTTTCAATTTAAATCACAAGTTTTGATATTAATCTTTTATAGATATTTTTTTTTTATTTTTTATAAGAATTATTCTTTTAAAAAATAAATTTCTAATAAAAAAAAAATCCGTAAAAATTTTTTCCTACAGTAAAAATTATTTTTTTAACTTCTAAAAAAAAAATTCAAAGCGTAAAAAAATGAAAAAAAAGCCGGTTAATCAGTTTATTACCAATAATTATTATTTCACGGGAATATTTATAGGTAAAAACAAAAGTGGATCAGCTTGTCTGCATAAACTATTAATTTTAATGCTGAAAGGAAAAAAAAGGTAAACGGAAGGGAAATAAAATCGAGTGAACATAGGGAACACATTGATCCAAGTATTCACATCGGAGCAATATGTGTTAACATTTCAAAAACATAGTTGCGTGTGGGTATGTATAAAATGCGGACAAGATACGTCGACGCTTTGTTTTTCATTCTAGTTGACTGGTGGTGCTGTTTTACTTTACTGGTACCGGAGATGGACGTGTGCACATTTACGTAACTGATCCACGTTTTCCTCACGTTTTTATGTACGTCAACAACTACAAGTGCAACATCATGAGTGTATACATTGGAATAGTTTTTAAAATATATATGTGTGCTTATATGTTTATGTGTTTACGGGTATATGTAAATATATTATGCATGTATGTACCCATGTAGACAGGAATGCTTATCAGTGGAAGCATATATGGAAATAGTGTTATTTTAAAGTGAATAGAAAATAAAAGCTGCGATAAATAATAAATATAAAACGTTAAGTAGATAAATTTTTTTAATAATAGACAAAGAAATGTATGTAGTTATTGTTGACTTACAACGTCGATTATTTGCATAAGTGTCAGGCCGAAGCTCAACGGCAGAGGCTCAGACTCGTTAAACACCGGTCGCTCCAATACGTTGTAGTTATCCAGCAAGTCGTTTAGCAGCCGCTTCTCATGAACACCACCACTTACCAGCCCTAGCCAATCATTATTACAATTTTGTCATATAATTCCTATTTTTTATTTCTTTTTTATTCTTAAATTATATTCTTAAAAAAACATCCTCAGATTAAATATTTTTTAAATTAAAGGAACAAGTCCAAATTTTTAATATTTACGGAGGATATTTTTGCCTGAGAATATTTTTCACTGATAGAAGGATTTGTTTATAGTTGAAAATATTTGTTAATATTTAACAAATAATTTATTAGAGACCACTTTTTAGTCCTTAACAAATATTTCTTAGTATTTAAAATGATTTGTTTGTATTTAATAAATCTGATATTCATTTATTAAATATTAATTAATCTTTTTAAATACTTAGAAATATTTGTTAAGGACTAAAAAGTCGTCTCTAATAAATTATTTGTTAAATATTAACAAATATTTTCAACTATGAACAAATCCTTCTATCAGTGTATGCTTCTATGATTTGTAAAAAATTTAGTAATCCTTATTTTAAATACTTTCTAAGTAAAAAAAAATAATCTGAACACATTATTGTTCTGCGCAACACGAGAATTTTTCTCAGTGCTATTTAATGCTTCCGCCTCCCAAATCAGTTCCGAATCCGAAAAACACTTGAAATCAATATTACACTTCCCTGTAACCATTCTTCGTGTTTTATATCGAGTTTTCACGTTTTTGTTGCTTGAAAAAAATGTTCCGGTTGAGATATTATCAATTTTCTGATTTTTTTCGCTCGACTAATGAAAAAAAAAATACAATAATCATCAAAATCTTGTATTTCAAATAGTTATTCATTTATATTTTTTATTTAAATTTAAAAAATAATTATCATTTTAAACTGAAAAACTAATTGAAAGGTAAGTAATTAATGTTTATATTTTTTTTAGTAATTAGTAGAACGAATTAAAGGAAAAAAAAGTATTTTTTATCAATGAAAATACTTAAAATAAGGACCACTAAAAATATATTCAATAATTTATTAAAACTTATTTCTTCAATAATTCTTATAAATTATATATAGATTAAATTACACCGAAAATATCACTTTCATATCAGAGCATTCATTCCATTTAATTAAATTTATTTAAAATATCTCATCGCTTTAAATGTATTACATTGTCTGCTTTTATCAGTACATACATATATGTGAAAAGATACATTTTTTATGTATCCAATAAATGATTAATTAATCACGGAAGTAATTAATAATTAATTTAGCTGTGAAATGGGTTGAAATATTCAAAATTAATTTGACACTTTTCAGCACAAATTCATATCTACTTTTCACCTTTATTTATAACCGAGTTCATTTGCGAAATAGTTATAAAATATCTTTTTCGAAGATGACAAGCGCAAAACGCGGAACGCGAAACCTGACGCTAAATGGACTTTTTAAAATACAAAACAAAAGTCATAATCATAACTATAACCATTGATTTTTATTTTTACATTTCAGTTTTTGAGGTAATAAAGAATCCGGTCGATATTTCGGATAGTTTAAATCATAAATTTATTGACGTCCCTACTGCATACTATTGATACGGCTCATTGTCCAAATTATAGACATACTTTCGTCCTAATTACAGAGCAGAGCCTGCGCACGCGTGAGGCGATGCATTAATATCATGTTACATTCAGCGAATAGTCATTTATTTTTCACTCGTTAAAATTTGAATAAAAATGCATTGAGAATTTTATTATTTGTTAAATTATTCTGTATAATTTTTTTAAGGTTTAAATATGTAAATTTTTTACTCAAATAAATAAACAAATGATAATTAAAAGAAATATTTATATCCTTATAAGATAAAAAATTTTTTTAAACATATTAAAATAAATCGGGTTTGAAAGTATTTAATTTGGCTTGGAACGTCCCAAATAATTTAAACATAAAAAATATTAATCTGAATAAATAGATAAAATTAACGTAGATAAGAGTATTACGGACAGTATTAATCCATAAATAAAAAAACAAAATGTAAACCGATTTCAATTATCGATAGCAACACACAACACCCACCCATAATTTCAATAATTCATCAGTTTATAAAATTAATTTCATTGCAACATAATTTAATGGTAACTTTTATAGTTATAAATTAATAAAATAAAACTCCTTGGTTTAATTCAATGTACGTGGAATATATTCCCTGGTTTATACAAAAGTAAACACATCACGCGTGACCCAAACTCTATTGACCATAAATATTTTAAAATGACCAGGAGCTGAAACTGGAACTGAAGCTGTAGCATAACTGTTGGCCTCACTTCTCAAGTTAAGAGAGAAAAACGTCGGTCCCTTATACTATGCTACACTCCACTCCTTACTCCGGTTGGTTCTGAATAAAAGGTGAAAGGGTGAGATTGCCAGAGAGCTAGACCCACGCTAGAATAAAGATTCACTTCACCCCAAGGGACCTTACGAGGTAGCGGTACTTCTCTCGTGAAGGATGGCCAATTTCAGTGACCATTATTCCAGTAAATCCACATTTACATTTTATCATTTTTTACGAAGCCCAAGAAATGAATTTTTTCGTTTACTTTACTGAATATTCATATTCGCCCACACTATTCTTTCAATAGATCCTTATCATATCACACATCGTATATCATAGATGATAAATTTTACACTGTCAAAAATTTGGGTAGTGGATGATTTTTAATTAATTTAATTTCATCAAATTAATTATTTTTTTAATTACACAGAAAAAAAGGTTCACTTGAGCCAAGAAAATAATTTTCTTCCTAATTATTTTCTTGAGCGAAAAAAAAATTTCACTTATCCGAACAAAATTAATTTTCTTGCTTTAAAAAATACGTATCTTTATCCAAGAAAATTTATTTAAGTCAAGAAAATCTTGTTGTTTTGAAAAAGTTCAGCCTCTTGCTCCAAAAAATTTAGTTTTTGATAGAATTAAATTTTCTTGTCTTGAGAAAATTTCTCTCTTGCTCCAAAAAATTAAATATAAAGATAGAAGAAAATTTTTATTAATATTTTTATTGATTAATATGACAAATGGGAAGATCAAATAATATTGAATCATTTTTTTTTTTTCATTCAATATGTATAATTGCACGGTAAAATAATATAAAATGGGTATCAAATATTAAAGAGAAAAATTTTCTCAAGGTGAGAAAATTTTTTTCTCAGCTGAAGAAAGTGGCGCTGCTTCTCTAAAGTATCTAAAAATCTTGATTAAATATAAAAATTTATTGTATCAAGTATTTATGATAATTTGAATTAAGAAAAAATGACTTCCACCAAGAATAGAATTTTGTTTTCCAGTCAAGAAATTTTTTTTTCTGTGTAATAAAAATAAAATAATTGATTTTAGTCGTTTAAAAATTAATATAAAATTTTTCTCTGGTTATTTTTTAATAATGTTAATAAAAAACTTGTTGCAATTGAATAAAAATTTATTTTATTCTAAAAATTCCATACTTGGATTATTATATTGCCAATTATATCACTCAAAAGTTTGTTTTTATTCTCAAGACTTGGACAGAAGAATTTAATATAAAGATATATATATATTTACCTAACAAAAACTTGCATCACATGTTTGGTGTTTTTATTTCCATACAATTTAGCAACAACTTTAAAAGTTTATCCTATTGAAAGTGAAAGCATACGAAAAGCATACCAAAAATTTGTCTTTGCCGTGTCAAAAGCATAAAATCATGAATACGAGAAATAACAAACGAGTGAGGATTTAAAATACCTATGTATGTACTCTCAAGTGATTCAACATCCGTAAATGAAAGTATTTCATACATACATATGTATATATAATGTTTTACAGCTGACTTTAAGTTGAGTAGACTGGGTAAAAAATCTAAAAAAAGTACTTTTAAATTTTTTCCGCTGATAAACGGGTGAATTGCGCGCAAGTCTCATGTGTATCACTAGTAAAAAAGCTCTAAAGACTTTTTTAGTCTACATGCCTGAATAAGAAGCCCAACGACGTATAGTACCGTCTTTTACACTCATTACTCTTTTTCTGTATAGGTATATGTATTTCCGTATGTATTAACTCGACGTCCCGGTTAACGATCGATGAGACGGAGTATTACGCTCAAATATCTCAGACTCGTGAACTTGAGACATGCAACACAATCTACGGACAGAATAGAGGATATAGAAGTCGAAAATAATTATTTATCGCTGAGAATAAGAAAGAGAAAAAGATAAAGGGTGGAAAAGCTGAATTATAAATTATAAATTGTAAATAGGGTCGGCTTAGTCTTAGTCTTAGCATCAACTCTATCCGATAAGATGATAAATAAAATTTAGCTGTAATAATTTTTGGCAGCTAACAACTTGACTGAAAGCTTTATACTTAGGGTGAATATAAATTCACTGGGAGGATTTATTTCCTACGTGTCTTTACTTTTCGCTCACTTATGCCAGATGTATGAATACGTTTTCTATTCAAATAGTATTTTATTTATTGTCACGGCTTCTAAGGAGTTATTTAGGATTTTTTTAAAGTCTCTTTTTTTTCGAGGTGACATTTTTGGGCCAACCATTTGGGTTAAATAATTTTATTGGAAATTAAGGAAAAAATAATTTAAATTTTAAAATGAAAATAATAATTTTTTTTTTAAGTGTTGAAGATACCCGTGAAAGCTTTTTTATTTTACGAAAAAAAATTCAATATATATCGAGGAAAAATTAAAGCAAATTCATGCAATATTTAAATTCTTTCAATAAACGCGAAAATCGCCGGCTGTCTGCTGTTTTTAGTGCCACTTTTTTCGTCTATTGGATTAATATTATTTATTTATGATTTAATTTTTTAGAAAATCCTACCCTTGTTTATTTACAATAAATTTTGAATTCTTATATATTTAAAGCCCATAAATCTCGGAAGATCCTCGAGAGTTAGAAGGCGGGTAAAGAACAAATTTCAAAGTTCTTTGTAGAGTTTCAAAAATAATATTTCGGTCTATCGCGTAGTAAAACACGAAAAATTTTCATGAAAAGCATAAAATATAAATATAAGAGATTTATAGCGCTCAATAAATCATTCAATTCCATTATATCTAAAACTTTTAATTACATTTCACGAATAAAATTCAATCTTAACCGAAGTATATATATTGAATAATCTAATTGTGATCGATACTTTACAATTCACAATTCCCCAGAATATACAATTGGTTGTATCGAGCTTGGCTCTCGTTGCTCCCCTTTACTAGATTAAATATTAAAAATAATTTTAACCACGGTTGTCACCTGAAAATGTTACGAATTCAATTAAATGGTTAAAAATGGAGCATATTTGTTCACTGAAAAAATTCATTTCAATATCAAACATAGAAATACAATTTTTATTTAATTGCTTGGTTTTTAACAGTTCAATTTTTGGTAAATGTTTAGTTTCACGGCCATTTTATTTTTTAGAAAAAAAATCGAAAAATTAAAATTTATTTTAATTATTTTGCAACATATTCATCAATTTTTCGACAAGCTTGTCAATTTTTCAAAAACTTTTTCATTTTTAAAAATTCCCATTTTTTAACAAAAAAAAATTTTTTTTTCATTTTTACACAGTTGAAATTTTTTCATATTATTTTCATTTAATTTATAACTCAAGATCAAAGAGCAATTATTTGTTCATCTTTAAAAAAACTCAATATTTAATTTTCAACCTAATTAATTATATGCGCCAGTAAAAATTGAACAAGCTAAAAACTAAAAAAAAAACTAGTTTAGCTAATAGTTATTAATTCCAGCCATTAAAACTGATCGATTTTCCGCATGAAAACTTTGCATAGCATACAAAAAAAAATCCATAAGTAAACAATAATTATTATTACACACGATATATCGAAATAAAAGGAAAAAAAGTATACAAAAGTATATATAAACACATACGAATGGAATGAATGTTGTCTCTCGGGAAAATACCTTTTCATTATTTTTTCTCTTCATTCCTGCGTACACAATAAACGCGTACGATAGGCGAATTGTTTTTGCAGACATTGACTCTCTTATACCCTTGTCCTACCCGTTTTAAGCCTAAGGCCTTTTTCGCAAGGGGAATACGATAACAACAATAACAATAATGAGGTAAAAAAAAAAAGAAAAGAAAGTAAGCCGAGCTAAGGGGAATAAATTTTCTATAAAGGACGAAATTAATCGAGAAAATGTCTGAAACGTCTTACTCATGTGAGCGGTACACACACATGGAATCACTCGATTTCATGCAAATCTTCACTACACGTCTTGTCCGTTCTGTGTGCTCACTTCTGTTCACTTTGCATTACTTTGGCTTTCGGTAGCTCTACTACCCTCTTCTTTGCTCCTACTCTCTCTGTACTCGAACTAGCTCTATATCCACGGCCAAGGAATGGAGCAAAGGCTGCCTCTAAGAATTGTTCAAGATAGCTTTTTTGTCAGGCTGTCCAAAACACACTGCGTACTTTATATTCTCAACAAAATAAAAATTCAATAAATGTACCTGTGTATAAAAGTACGTCGGTTGCAAAATAAAATGTTTATACTTCAGAAGGACCTTTACTTTGTTTCTCTCTTTATATAATATCGAGTTCTTATAATAGGACACCATCCAATCATTTAATTTAGTAATTTCATGTTTAAAAAAAAAAAAAAGGTGAATATTTACAAGTGGGGTCAAAAATTTTAATTTTAGTTTTTTTGAATGAAATTTCTATTTGATTTTATTGATAAATTTTTTTTTTTAAACAATTAAAATAAAAAAAAGTTGATTATCACTATTCTAACAAATTTTAAAAATTTTCAAAAAAATTTATAAATTTTTTAGAAAATTGTGATATTTAACTTCTTTATTTTTAACTATTTATTTTTTTATGTACTTAAAAAAAAATATATATATCGAAAATATCAAAAAAAGATAAAATAGAAATTTTATCCGAAAAAATGAGAGCCAAAATTTTTTCCAACTTTCAAAGATGATTTTTTAATTGAAATATTAATTTTTTGAAACAAAGAAGTTAAAAAAAAATTATGATGATCCATCAATTCATCCATTTATTCTGGCCAAAAATTAGGTTTGACCCAACTTGTAAATAATTACCAAAAAACATGAATTAAGTTAATTTTTTATCAGAGTACAATTATAAAAAAAAAATTAATTTTTAAAAAATTCCAAGTGTGTAATAATTCTGTTGATGAAAATTCCTTTCTACCGCTCGAGACTTGAGGCTCGTCTTCATTTTAAGCCAATACCCTTCTCAACTTGATATTATGTTATAAATTTTTGCCTCGACTCTTTATCCAACAGTTGAACATCAAAAAAACTTTACTTGAGAGTCTAAGACTTACTCGTAAACAGAGAATAAGTAAAAGGCTCAAGTATGTTAAGAATTATTTTAAAAATTCTCTCCTCCTTGAGAGTTCGTGGTATAAAATCCTGAGAATTTTGTGTAAACTTTATCACACACTAGACTTTAAATTTTCGTCCTCAGAAAAGTGTGCCGCAGAAAAAAGGGGTTTTTATCTTTATCTTTAAATCCTGGAATCCACTGCTAATGCTATAGGGAGCTGAGGGTTCTTAGTGTCTTTTATAGCAGTATATAAGCTGAAGTATCGCTTCTTGTCGCGGACAGAAAGAAAATATACTAGACGTATCATGAAACAATGCCTTGGAGGAATTCTCAAAGGTGGAAATGCCGGATATATATACGTATACACATATATGAGTATATATAATAAAGCAAAATTCACGTGTATGGATGTATGGATGTGTGGACGGAAAAAATGCATTACCGTTTTCTTTATGTTATTTTGAAATTCGAACACGTACAGAAATTTATTATGCATGCCGTAAGAAATAGGATTCGAGTATGATACTGATATCAACTGCGAAATACCGATTACTCAAAGTCTTTGTTCAACTGTAGAGGTGTAGATGGATGCGTGGTACAGCACAGTAGTATACCAGAAGAAATAAAGATCGAATGGATCTATAATGTACGATATATAATGCATATCAAAGAAGAATCTAAGAAAAGCATGTAATGGCGTACCCAATTTTCACGATTACACACTGATAGAAGGATTTCTTACTATTTAAAAAAATTTCTTTGCATTTAAGAAATCATTTCTTAAACATCATTTTTTAATATTTAAAAAATATTTCTTAAATACAAAGAAATATTTCTTAAATATTAAGAAATATAAATACTAAGAAATATTTCTTAAATACAAAGAAATATTTCTAAAATACTAAGAAATATTTTTTAAATGCTAAGAGATGATGTTTAAGAAATGATTTCTTAAATACAAAGAAATCTTCTTAAATGCTAAGAAATCCTTCTATCAGTGCAAATCTATGAGTGATTGATGGTGCGGGCACGCACATGTGGAAATTAATGTCAGTTTTTTTTTATTCCTTACAATTATTTACAAGAAAATATGAGGAGGGGAAAAATAATCATGTGTCACAATTAATGAATTACGAGAGCCAGTACGAGTATGAGCCAGGAATACGGAGCAGGAGAGAAACTAATACTGCGGTGTAGATTTGGTGATTGATTAAATAAATCAATTAAAGGCTTGTCAGTAGTGTAACAATTTAGCTAATGTTTCGTGAAATTAATATACTGGGATATACATTTAGACGGTCTATATATAGATGGAGTTAAGATAATTATTAAATGTAATGGGTCAATCAATCAGGGTAATGTTTCCCATTACAGGAATGTGTAATTAGAGTTTAAGATTTTTTTTTTTATTACTAATGCCATTGACTTGCAAATGCCTATGATTTTTTAAGGAGTATATTTATCAAAAAATTACTGGAAAACTTTTTTATGGTTGAGAAAAAATTTTAATATGTTAATTAAATAAAAAATGATGATAATATTGAAACTAATTACAAAAAAATAGTCAATTTTTAGATATTAAACATCAAAAAAGCTTATTCAAAAAAGATGACTGAAAAATCTCTTCTTTCGGCCTTCTAAGTGGATATAACCTCTTAAGTAAGAAATGAGGAGTAATTTTTAGTGAAAATAATTGGAAAAAAGAAGAAGAATAAATCATAAAGATCCCTTGAATTGATTGGAATTTAGTTTTGATTGAGGATTTGATAGCGCTTAAAAGAATTTTAGAGCGTGATAAGAGTGAAAATAAAATAAATCGACAAACAGAAATTAAAGTGTTGAATATTAGATAAAGTACGGAAAGCTTTGAAGTTAAAAGAATGAAAAAGGAAAAATAAAATCTATATTTCAACTACTTTTTAAAATTATTTCCACTTCTTTGAGATAGTAATAAATTCAATCGATCAAAAACTCACTTTTCAAAGGTAAAAAAAAAGTTTGTTCATTCATTTTTCACTTTTCTCCTTCGTTTCTCGCTTTTTCATTCTCTATATTTTATCACGCACTCTCAAATACAGATATCTATAGAAATATTGCGCCCGGAAAATTTTTCCCACGGAATAAGTACATACCGTATAACCAGGGACACAGAGAGCTAAACAGAGAGTAGAGGTGAAACATTTGAGTATAATGCGGAACTGGTTTTTGCTGGAAAAAAGCTCGTAATTCATAATGTAAATTAAAGTACCAAATGGATTTAATTAAATATAGACTTCCAGTCATAGTGAGTAAATATGTTAATGCCGATTTTTTAATTGTCCGCCCAGGGCGTTGTAAATAAGCTAAGACGTAAATGACTTTTTTTTTACTTTTTAAAATAAGTAAGTAAATAAAAATAAAAATAAAAAGTAACATTATAAACATGGACGTGTAAGGAGTAAGAAGTAAATTTAAGGGAAGACTTTAGCCAAGTTCTTGGGTCCCTGAAGGGACGAAATGTCATTACTGTTGAAAACTATGTATATAAATTGTACAATAAACAGAAAGTTAGATTGCCTTAAGCAAATGAAGAGAAGTGAATAAAACTTTTTAATAACAATTTATATATGTATATCATAGTTTACATCAATAACATATGACAAATACCTACATGAATCTACATAAAGTTGTCTTAACTGTTGATATATATATGCCACTGGTACGTCAATATATGAAGATTGAAGCTTCATACTTTGAACAGCAACAACAAACTTTTATACTTGTTTGACAAAGTCTGTGTTACTCGACAGCATAAAATACTTTTTTTTTTTTATCTTTTCTGAGTACATTATTATTGACAAGAGCAAATACGTGTGCTTTCAGACATATTGATAAAAAGAGTAATAGACTTGATCTCATGTAAGGATCAGAATAAGGGTAAGGATAATACACTGGGATAATAATAATAATAATAATAATAAATAACATACATATATGGGTGTTTTGAGGTTTTGAGTTTATGGATATTAATATAACATGTTTGAGGTCTGCAAGGACATTAAATTTTCAATAAGGACCCGATAAGCCCGTTTTCGGTGGTTTTAAGGCTTGTCAAGATAAAGATGTTTTTAGTAAACGAGTTTCGAGACCAAACTAAATAAGTATTACCGAAAATTCAATGGGATAAAATATGTAGCTGCTCTCTGATCTTTTTTTTATTTAAATATATTTTTAACTTCCCGCTAAGAAAATTGAAAATTTTCAAAAATCGGGAAGTTATTGGTTTTACCCCGTTTTTCGAAAATCGAGTTTTCATCGGATCTCAACGTTTCGAGGTCCTAGGAAGCTTTCCTGACTATTTTCACGATGATTTCCGTACGTCTGTATGTGTGTGTGCGCGCGCGCGCGCGCGCGTGTGTGTGTGTGTGTGTGTGTGTGTGTGTGTGTGTGTGTGTGTGTGTGTGTGTGTGTGTGTGTGTGTGTGTGTGTAAACCTCTCGTAACTTTTGAACGGCTTGACCGATTTCATCGTGGTTGATGTCATTCGAAAGGGCTTCGCCAAACTTAGATTTTCTGTAAGTTGGAACCGATTCGGACAAGTAGATTTCGAGAAATTGCAAAAAAAGTGAAAAAAAAGTTGTTTTTTTTTCATTTTTTTTAAATATCTCCGAATTGGCTGAACCGATCAACTTCAAAAACTAAGCAGCTCTTAACCTTGGAATCCCGCATCGATCGCCACATAGAGCGTCAGAATCGGTTGATGCGTTCGTGAGATATCGTTGTCGAAAAAAATCGAAAAAAGTGTTTTTTTTGTAATAACTCCGAAATTTTCCATCAGATCAATTTTTTTGTTCAGAATCATTTATAGAGCTCAAAAAACCACGCGTGAAAATCGGTTGATTTATTAAAAAGTTACAGCAGTTTGAAAATTATAAAAATCGTGTTTCATCGAATTTTGATAAGACTTTTGAGCTCGAAGAGCTCAAAAGCATAGCAAAGCTATCTCTTTGAGCTCGGAGAGCTCAAAATAACACATAAATTGTATTTTTGAGCTCGAAGAGCTCGAAAACGTCATAAGTGCAATTTTAAGCGCCTAAGTATGGAATTAGCGGGAAGTTGCAGGGATGGCCTTCAGGGTCAACCGTTTTTCTAATTTTTTTGTTTATTATTTTGATGGTTATGAGATAAAGACTTGCAGAAATATAATAAAAGTTTTATATATTCTTGAATAGATAAATGGTCCCACAAATTTTTCATTTAAAGATACTGATAAAAGGATTTGTTAATAATTATTTAGATCCTTGAATAAAAAGTGAGTATAAAAATTTTTATAGCCTTATAACTAATAGATAATTTTATTGGATCAGTAGAAAAATTTTTTAACTGATAAATTTATTCAAAACTTTTCTCTTGAATCAAATTAATTTTTTTTTTTGCAGTGTAACAGATGAAAAAATTGATTTTTAATAAATGAATTTATCAATGAACAATTGATAAATTTTTCTATCAGTGTAATAAAGTTTTAAAATAAATAAAAAAAAAATACTTTGAAATTAAATTTCCACATGTAGTGATCTCAAAACATTTCTTATTTAAAAAACGTAAAAATAATAATAATGAATAAAAAAAAGGAGGTGAAAAACAAAGAATTGAATTGGATGATGAGAAAGAGATAAGACTCAAAAATGAAATAAAAAAAGTTAAAACCCGGGAATAAGGATGGAATGAGAGTTGAAATAAAAAGAGAAATGGAAAAGAATCTTCTGCCTGACATTTAGAGATGTCGAGCACCGGAAGTTTCTAGTGACTTAGTGACGATACATTTCAACATTTCTGTTTAGTTCTGTTGCAATGGAATGGAAGAAGTAGAGAGGAAAAACAGTGAGTAGTAAAGCCAGAGGTAGAAGTAGCGTCAGAGGGACAGGGCAACACACTGCTTCTCTTGGTGAGAGGAAGCGAGATAAAGAGTATGAGTGTAAAAAAGGATCGATTTTTTTAGTTGCTGTTGGCACGTCTCAAGTAATCGGCAGTAACACGGACGGATAGACCAGATTGAGATCGATCGCCAGCATACAGTCTACAATCTACCAAGATGCTTTAAAAAAACAACCCCAAGAACTCTGTCAGCATCAAGAGCTGTCCGGCAGAACCTCAACCAACAACTTTGAGCCAATGCCCTTTGACATTCGTCAGCTATTAAACACCAACATTTATATTTATGTTTAATCTTAGCCTTTAGCTCTGCTTCATACTTCTGGATCTTATTTGACCGCCCAAAAGAAGCTTACGATTCTGAGACTCCTTGATATTATTTCGTCTTAGATGATTTTCAACATTAATATATTATTTTTTATTCTGTAATGTCAAGGACTGGCTCTATCCATCCATTTAATTAATAACGTGAAAAATTACCTTCACGTAGATGTAATTTATTTAAAATACAAAATCGTTATGTTCATCTTCCGTCTTAATTAAGCAACTCTCAAGGGTTATTTCAAGTTGGCAATTTATCATTTTTATTCCCTCAGTTCATCCACTGTCTGATGCTGTCCGACTTGATATTATTTTCGCTACATTATTATTCACTATGAAGTTAACAGTATTAATATAACCCGGACATCTTAGCGCTTCCATTACCAGTCGGACACAAATTAACTCGAGTTATACATTTATAAATTAAACGAGGGTATGGGTAACATTATTTGTCTCTATCTCTGGGTATCTACTCGTTATCTTTTGGCTGTTACCACGACTTCTACTACTGTAGTTGTTGTTGTTTTAATATTTTCCTCCGTTTCTTTATTTTTCAACGGTCCATCGTGCAATGTGGCCGGAAAATTAGAAACTCATTGTTCTGTAAGAACAATTCATATCTCTATTGTAATACAGTCTTTGTAAGAAAAACGCAACTGATAAAGCAGCGTTGTCGCGACTCGTAGTCTTTAGTCAATGGGAAAACCACATACACCGGGAAAAATCGATATTGCTTAGATATTTTCAACGGCATATAACCTATACTCTACCTACAACCTATCTATAACTATTACTATTACTATAGATTATTTTACACACGATATACACTATTTATCCAAACTCCCTGCTCTCTATTTTATATCAGCATCGATATTTATATTTCATACACCCCGGACATATTTTAACTTAACTATTTACGATACACGCCGGGTAATAGATTAAGGCTGTTGAGATTGCGGGATAAATTTTAATAAAATTCAACACCGGATTATCCTTTGTGAGAACAAAAAAACGGGTAAAGTCCAATGAAGCGACGTTGAATTAAAAATAAAAGTTGACGGGATAAAGAAGAAGAGGAATAATAAGAGTAAGAATAAGAAGAAAGCCAAAACAAAAGTTTGTCTATTTTTCATAGAAAAAAGCTGGTCAGTTTATTTTAAAAATAAAAAAAAAAGAACATAACCCAAATAGATGGCGCCATCCGACGGGGAACGACTTCCTCTAGAATCTTTTTGGCAAGAAAAATACTTTCCGTGTAGATTTTATTTAAAATCAGAATATCGAATGTATCGTACTTTTATATAAATTATTTTTATACTGAAGAGAAAATAACTTGGCGTAACGGAAGCTTTTCGAGAATAACGAATGTGTGCATACTGATATGAGCTTGGAATCCGTGAAGAAATTTTCTGATATGGTCTGATCGGGGTTTAGTTATTGGTTAATTTGAAAACAATTTCAGATAAGCTCTTCAGGAGATTTAAAAAAATAGTCTACTTCAAAAATTTATAAGATGAAATTAACTCTCTTGTTAGGAGATAATTTAGCGATCATACGCCATCTGTTAGAAATTTTTAACACTAATTTTAGTCGTAAAATCAAACATAGGCAATTTTCATATAAAAAATTGTTGCTGGGAATTTTTTGCATTTGCCGATAAATTTCCGTAGGAATTGTACAACTGTTTGTAGGTTAGTTTATGTCATTCAGAAAAAGGTGTTGAATGAAAAATGATGAATTTTTATTACCAGTTTGAAAGTAACAGTCGGGATGACGTTAAATAAAGTATAAAATGTGAGGGTGCAAGAATGAGAGAGAAAGAGATCTAAGGTTTAAGAGATGTTCAATGATGCATATCTTAGAGAGATCTTTTTCAAGTTAAATCCTGCTGACACATTACTATGAAATTATCGGAAACATTCAGCACGCCGGGCTTTATATTCCATTGAACCGTGCACCCCTAGGAGCAGTAAGAAATTTTCTGAGGCACTATACCACTGATAAAAGTGATTTTCACCCGCAGAATTCAATTCCCAGAGTTAGTTCCTAATTTACAGTATTCATTTTCACTAAAAGCTATACATTAGTGTTTGTAAAGTGGTTCTGCATCGCCATCACCATCACCATTACTGATTATAATCTTCACAAATGCACCTATATTCACACAGATTTATTGTATGTAAATACTTCCATGAGGGCTTAGTTTCCACCCGGGTAGACATTACTCCTTCCTGCTGTCTTCTCCCGGCCTCTTAACAACCCGCTGTACTGATAATTTTTATCTCACCGATTTACATTGTGAGAATTATGTTTTAAACAAGTCTACTTAAAAATATATAATTTTGTCATAAAAATTTAAATTTTGTTTTATTATTATTATTTTTTTTATAACTTTATAACTTCTGGCAAGTGTCAAAACTTTTGGGAATAAATTTGATATTAGTTTTTAATACGCTCGGAAACTTCTAGATCGGAAAATTTTTAAAACACTATCTTTTAATTAAATGCTCACGTTTTAAACATTAAAGAGTATTTTCGAGCTTAACGGTATCAGTTTTTGAGCTTCGACCAAAAATTTCTGATTTACTTTTCAAGGCAGGCTAAACTTTCTTTAAAAAAAAAAAAAAATGTCATAAAAATTGAGTTGTATAATATAAAACTCTTTATGCGACAAAATCTTTAAATTCTCCATCAAGAAGCTCCAGAAAAATTTCGGTCGACTATTACGAAATTTATAAATGTTTTCCCACTAACATCAGTTCTTTGGCACGGATCGGGTGTAATATTTTTGCCAGCCAAGAGCATTAATAGGAACAAAAATTATGCTTTTGACATCAATAACAAATAATTTAGAAAGTAACAGTCGAAAATATCGTCCTTGTGAATTTTTTTTTCGCAGTAAATCACAAAGATAAATTTGGAAACGCTTGAATTTAAGACTGTAATGCAATCGAAGGGGAAAAATCGATATGCATTATTGAATGTATAACAAACAAATGGTTATTATGCAGAAGGGGAAGTATGTGGAAAATTCGGAGCAGAGACATATTTCTTGTCTGTATTGCTAACCCAAAATCCATAGAATTCTAGTTAGACAAGCAATACCGATCATTATCGATCATTTACTATTACCAGAAGGAATTTCTTGGCTTTCCCAACTATAATTTTGTCATACGGCCAAATTCAAACGTCTGCACCCGATATTCGTTACCTATATAGATGTAATACGGAAATACAAATTTCCAGTGTGGCGTCGTATCGGCTGAATAGCAAGTCTCAAGCCGACGAACGCGCTCCGCATACTCTCGAGTCTAAGGTATACAATATACAATATAGAATATACAATATACAATATACCAATAATGTTGCTCTACTGCATAAGTCACGAGTGTATATGTAGGTGTATTTATAAGTGAACTGCACACACACACACACCAACTTATGTGCATCTGTTTTGTCTCACCCTCACCCCTCCAGCTACCCGTCCCCAACTTCTGTACCCTACCCCTGGTAAAATAGTTACAAACATCGTTAATCTGTAGTCGATATATAACGCTACCAGAACACTCGTTGACAATACCAAGTACTCGCCAAGTGCTAACTTAAACTATCAACATCATGTGGTGTGTTTTATCTCAAAAATCTCAATTTATCTTTACTTAGTTTGCTCTTAGTTCATTAAAGTATTCTTTTTTTTTGCAATTACCTTTAACGATTCTAACATCAGCAGACTCTTGATCATTTTTTGGCTCTTAAGAAAATTAGATAACATTGAACATATTGAAAAAAATCTTTTTTTTAATTTCTACAAGTAGAATTTTTTTTTCATAATTTATTTGTTGAAAAAAAATGTTAAAAATTGTCGGATGTGTTTCTTTTGATTTTATAGAAAATTTTTATCCTAAAAATTATGTTGCAATTAATTTATCATTTCCATTATTTCAAAACCATTATTTTAAATTATTTCAAAACACAACAATTGACATTTTTTCAAATTTACATTTTAAGAAAAAAGTCTACACTTTTAATTAAAAATAAATTTTATTTAGACACTAAAAGTATATAAATAAAAAAATTCAACAATACCGAAAAAACAGGACTAAAAATTTCACTGTATTTTAAAACAGGACAACCCTAAAAATTAATCAAATTCCCATTCCATAAATTAGTTTAGTTCAAACGAACCATAAAAAATTTAACCAACCAAACTTACAACAAAATATGACAAAAATAGTTAATATTAACAAAAAAAAAATAAAGAAAACTAAGGCAAACCGTGCCCGCGGCAAAGTTATACTCATACTTTTTATGGTATGGTGTACAAAGGCCCGAGGAACAATAACATCTATCATAAAAAAGTTGAGTTTGTCCTTGTTCCCGTCACGCGTTTGCACACTCTTAACTTGATTTCTTTCTTTCTTTTCATTTTTTCTTCAGCACCCCGGGTCATATATACTTGACAATACACACCTGCAAGTTGTACATTATCCATGAGTTACACCCTAGAGTTGTAGACGTCACTGAGTTGCAATAAGACCAAAGGACTTTAAGATAGCAAGCTCTTTGGGGTAAATTCCCCAAGGGATATTCCGCCAAACTCTATATTATACACGTACAGTGTATAGTTACAGACGGCATTCAGTTTGTACACACTGACGCCTACGATAATTTAATACTTAAAGCGATGAGATATATGTATAAATAAATATATAATTGCATGTATTATAAGTACTCATACATACACGAGAGCTGTATTGACTCCGTCTTAGTTTAAAAAAAAGTAAACAAAAAAACGTTCATTTAAATACTCCCACGCACACAAATATTGATTATTATTATTTTGTTCATATTCCTAGAGAATAACTCGGAGAAAGATTAAGTCGAAATAAAAGTTTATAAATAAAATTAATTAATTAAAATAAGAAGTTTGCGTAATAGGTTTTTTTAGAGTTTGTTTTTTATTAATTAATTTTTATTTATTGGTTTTTATTTAGCAAACACACAAACATAACCACATAATTTCTATGCATGCAATCTTGTTTCTGTTTTTAAAAATTAATCCTCTGTCACTGCTAATTTTTGTTTTAAACTTTAATAACGATTGATAATGTCAAAAATATTTTATTCATGCAGACGGTAAGACCTGGTTTTGTTTTAATGAGTGATATTTTGAATATTTGATGCTCATCCTTATTAAAAAGCTCAAGCATTAAAAGTCATTAATTTTTCTGGAACTAAAGAAGATTAATTATTAAGTTTAGTTTAAAATTCTGGTGACTTTTTAAATTTGTTTATGGTAATTTATCGTCGATAATTATTATGACTTAGTAACCTTTATTTTTTTGACATTTGTCTGGTGACTTTTGGACCAGTTTAAGCTTAAATATTTAAAAATACGAATTTAGAATCAACTAAAAAAAATTTGAGGAAAAATCACTTAAAATTATTTTAATTTCTGGCATAATAAAATGTTTTGTAACAATTACCAATTTTTTTTTTTTTTTTCTGAAGAGCAGAAGAATTACATTTGAATTAAATCCTGGATTTATAGTTATATGTATAGAGTATTGTATAAAATAACTGGTACCGATGTGATAGAGGATTAATGAACATACAAAACATAACAAGTGTGTTATTAAATATAATAAAAATGTAAGTTTATAAATCCGACTAGTATTAAATATTCAATAACGGGGGATAGGTCAGTTGTATTTAAAGTCAAATGCGAGTTGATGGATTATCTAAAGACCGGATTTAATAGATCAAAGTGCAGGTGAGAACACCATGCCATAGAGAATATAAACAGAAGCAATAGTCATTATTCATTAATCATTGTTATTATTATTATTTTTATTAGTAAATAGACATACGTGAATAGATGCGCGTGTGCATAATAGCTGATGATAGTAACAGTGATAATAGGAGAGTTTCGACTGACCTATCCGCGCCCGCAAATGAGAATATGATACACTACATTTACCCATTAAATTACCGATCTTTCATCTCTCCATCTATAAATAACCTTCGTATGCTTTGATTCATCATTAATTGTTGCCAGTCAGCTGTCCGGTTTTCTATTAACTGTTAATTATTAAATGTAAAATAATAATAAGGATTTTAATTAATTAACTATTTGTAACCTGCAGTTAATATATAATATCTGAAAGTTTGAAAATCAAACAAAGAAAAATTTTTAAATTGATATTTTTTTGCAATGAATCGATTATTGAAAATCTTTTTAATGTATATTATTAAGAGAATAAGAAAAATTTTGTCTCCAGGATAGTCATATGATAAAATCGGTTTTTTTAGTGAAATTTAGTGTCATTGCAAAGATCATGATTTTAATTTGTGCCTTTTCAAGGTTTTATATCATTTTCACCGATAGTCAATTTATTATAAGTATTTAGGTGGCATTCAAAAATACTCTATCTATAGACACATAATTAAGAAATGACCTTGTATCTTGTGAACTATTGAGATTTTTAAAGATATAAGCTCATCCCGATGTTACACTCATCGAGACCTTTCATTTGAGTACCCACATCAATTTTTCATATATTTATATATATTACACACAGAAAAAAAAAATTTACTTGAATCAAGTAAATAGTTTTGAAGAATTTTTACTTCTTGATTTGAGTAGAAAATTTATGAAACTAAGAAATTTTTCTTGGTTTAAGTAAATTTTACTTAATTCGAGAATTTTTTGTCTTAATTCAAGACAATAATACTCTTCAAAATTATTTTCTTGGTTCAAGAATTTCTCTCTTGATTCAAGTTAATTTTTTTTTCAGTGCATATATGTATATATGACAAATATATCAAAATGCATGTGGGTACTTAAATGAAAGCTCTTGATGAGTGTAACATCGGGATAGGCTTATATCTTTAAAAACGTCAATATTTAAAAAGCTACAGTACAATTTAACATAAGAAACGACCTTGTATCTCGAGAACTATTGACATTTTTAAAGATATAAGCTCACTCAAACATTACACTCATTGAAACCTTTCATTTGAGTACCTACATCAATTTTTCATATATTTTATATATTTATATATATGAATATATGAAAAATATATGAAAATGCATGTGGGTACTCAAATGAAAGCTTTTGATGAGTGTAACATCGGGATGAGCTTATATCTTTGAAAGCGTCAATATTTAAGAACATACAGTACAATTTAACAAAAGTCATTATTTAATATAAGAACCTGTTTTTCATCATATCGGTAAATCGAAGACAAAATTTTCCTTATCCTCTTAATTATACAGACTCATGAATATTATTAAATGCGGAGTAGGATGAATATTAGATATTATATATTAGATGTATAATATTTAACAGATGCTGTGTAATGTGTAATGTATAACGATATACGAGCTATATATATTGAACTTTACTATCGCTGATCATGCATATAACTTTACCTAACTCCGACCGATAGTGATGATGGGCTGTGATGGTCAGACGCTGCCGGAAGTTACCGTCTGTTATAGACCAAGTTTCACTACTAGTTATAACACTACTTGTTTCAGCGTAACATCTTTTTTATCTACTTGCTCAGATTTATCTTCGCCTAGAGTATTATTTTTAAAAATTTTAAATCAATAGAAATAGTTGATTTATAATATAATAAATACAGTAAAATAAAATCAAGTAATAATTCATTTTAAAAGCATAAATAAATAAAATAACTCGTATGAGACAATTTAAACTGACAATTTAACTAGTTTAATAATTAGTATGAGAAATTTATTAACGGAAAAAAAAACATGATCTCAATTAAAATAAACTAAACAGACTCGAATAACAATTTAATAAATTAGTAAACTGTCGATTTAAACAGAGTTTAAATCGATAACTGATTAAAAATAAATTAAATCGACATTAAATAAATTATAGGCGCTGAAAGCAGTAGTTTAACTCAGTGTTTAATCAAACAATACTTAAATCTTTAGACGACTTCTAAAAATTAAACTTAAGTACTAAAAATAAACATGTTGATCTAATTAATTAACCAAACTCTAATTAAATGTATGCTTACAAATCTACTTGTTTAAATAAGAAATCTCGAGTTTAATTAATAAAAATTCTTCAGTCATAGAGAACATTGATACTCGAAAATATAAAATTCTTTATTCTCTATTTTATATTTACCATTTCAGATTTTATTTTATTATGAAAGAAGTTATTATAAAAGAAGATAACTCTCGCTTTTGTTTATTATTTTCATGTTATTTATTTTTTGTCATTAAAAATTCCTCTTATTTAATTACTCATTTTTTTTTCTTCATCTAATTTGAATTTTTTATCATTCACATTATTTTTCATAGTCTGGGGATTTGAATAAAACAAAAGCTGCCAAATACAGATATTTATTATCTTCAAAAAAATAATTCTAAAAAATTTATTTATTTATTTTCCATCCATTTTTTTTATTCTAAACAAATTAGAACACAAGGCTGCGCTTATACGGCAGGGTGAACAAAGAAAGGTGACAGCCAAAGAGCACTAGATTACTCTGTTTACATCGCAGCAACGCTGTGTCTCACCAAGAAATAAAATAACATCGAGTGGGTCAATCAATAGTAACCGTGTTCCACTATAGTACACATTGAAAAAATAATAAATATAAATAAATAAATAAATACTAATATTATTGCTAATTAACCCACAAACGCTGCGCAAACAATATCAGTCCTTACTTTTCAAAACTAAGCCGAGTAAAAACATAAATAAAAATATTTACAACCCATCATCAGCTTGAAGAAGCAATCGCCGTCTTTTCGCGCGATAAATATAAATCTTCTGGGATGTGATAAAAAAATATATAGATGTATAAAAAAAAAACAAAACAATGAACGTGTCAGCAATCTAACGATTGATACTACACACTCATGAATGAATGCTCCCTGTCACTTTCAATGTGATAACCGACTATTGAAATAACGCTCACCTGCACTATCATTCAACATGTCTGTATATTTTGGAGGTTTAATTTTTAATTTAATTAAAAAACTTTCCCAATTTTCATTTATTTTATTTTATTTGTCATAAAAAAAAAGTGTTTTAAAAATTTTAATATAAAGCATAAATATCCGAGGTTATTGTTCGGTGTACTTGTTATCCTTATAAACAGCTTAAGCATGTAAATCTAGAGCCCGCAGCAAAAACGATAGATGATAATAGAGATTGAAAGATCGGTGTATTGTAACAAGTTTGCAAGAAACAAGATATACAAGTAGATTGACTTTGAAAAATAGTATCTGTATGAAAAAATATGTGTAAGTATTTTATTTTTTTTTTTTTTTTTTTTTGAAGCAGTTTTTTATATACACATCTGTTATTGCAATAATGATAAAAAAGAAACTTACCCGTTGCGGTAAGAGCGATTACCGCTAAAAGGGTCCAGTAACGTTTCGTCATTATTTCGTCCCCGGGGATAAAAAACGGCCCCGTTTGATGCATGAACAGAGGTTGTCACGTGGTCACCTTGTAAGACACAGGATTCCCTAGAACGAGTTACACAGAGCCTCGTTTTGAGCTTGTGACAATCTCCGGTTGAGTGACAACGGCAACAACTGAGAGTTTAAGTGGTAACCGTTAATTGATGATACCGATGATCCAGATCCAGACACGCCAAAATCACGACACACTGTTACAGAGGACTGAAGCGATTTAAGTGAAGATGAGGTTGCAATAAGCGATAACAAGTTGTTGTAATAGAAGTTGTAGTAGCTTAAGAAGTTTAAGAAGAAATTTAAGAAGAGTAAAAGTGTTGAATGAGCGTTAACAAACACGTTAAACATTTTCACGTAGCCAAGGCTCTGATTCGATACTAATGCCACCGCAGACTAGACACGTGACTAACAACAATGATACGCGAAGAACAATAACAACAACAACAACAGCAACAACAACAACAACACTTCCCGGCGGTTAAATTTCAGCTGGTGCCCGCGTCTTATTTTTAATCTTGTTTTTGTTTTTGTTCTTAATCCGACTGCCGGGTGAGCTTAGCTTATTGGCGCGGCATTCCAGCTCCTGTTCCAGCTGAACTTTAGCCCAGCTACGGCGACAATCCATGTTCAACTGGAACATAGTGGTTCCTCGACAATGACATGGTACCGAAAAAATTATCACGCCAATAACTGACGCACTGGCATCCAGGTCATGCGGCACAATAGATCTGACCAACCTCTCGCCGCTTTTTATTCTTTATTCTTCACTTTATTCTCTATTCTTCCCTCTTGAGAATACCTCCTCTGTTTCGCTTACCCTCTTCAGTGGTTAACTCTTTAGCCTTCAATTTCTCTTCCACTTGAATCTCGAGTAACTGGTAGTAACCATTAGCTGGTTGCGATCTATCAGCCCTCGAGACGAGCTCAACTGCTGGTACAGCTCACTATTTACTGGGACAACTTAATACCAGTAATTCGCGGACGTATGCAAAAACCACCATCAATAACTTTGACAGCTGGGCCAGTTGATTCAGCAGAACAATAAGAACATTCGAGTTATCTTTATTGCTATAATTGCTGGTGCTATCATCGATACAAAGATAGGTAGGTAGGTTTATTTACATAAAAACAGTGCTGCCGAATGAGAGATCCAAAATCTGAGTCTGAGTCTGAGTCTAGTCCAATTTTCCCGAGATTTAATACGAAAAATCAGATACAATAGTAGCACATTCGAGCCAACAGTTTGAATTTCGGTTTGGTTTAGTTTGGTTTATTATTACTAAAAACTGTACGACTTAACTCTTACGACGGTGGGAATAAAGTGTACAAACCCGTCGACGTTCAACGGTGGACTGATATTCATTTAGTCTTAGAGCGCAGCAGTTCGCGCTTGGCAGAAACCCCCGCTGTTGAACGTCCCACATATAACCCCATTTCTCTACTACTCCTCTTGGCTACCCTGTACACCAAGCACTATTTCAGGCGAATCTGTGAGCCAGAGAGAGATAGAGCCAGAAGTTACCCCCGTGTATGTATGTGTCTTCTTCAAAAGGGAGGGAATCAACGCTGTGGGACACATAGTCTGTGCTGTATAAGGTACACCCCGTACTACACTATAGTTTCTGCCTTGCTGTACTGGCAGATCGTGCAACCAAACGGATAGGAGAAGAGGGAATCGTTACTATGGCGAGATCAATATGACCCTACTGCGCATGACCGAGACTTCTCTACACTTTAAGCTCAACACACCGATGTTTCGTACTTCTCTACACTCTCTCTGATATTTCTTTATTTTACGGGGTATAATGCTGTACTTCTCTCTATATGGTATTTGTATTAGTATTAGTATTAGTGCTAGTACTCCACAGTTGTTCTAAAAGCCATGTATGATGTGCACAGTAAGCCACTGGCGTCTTCTTACTATACTATACTATAGCTTAATGTTCCGAGCCGTTCCTGATATCAGACTTGAGACGCTAATGATGTGAGATATCTATAACCACATGTCGGACCCCATAATGATCATAACTATACACTTTTATTTATTTATCGATTTATAATCGTCCTTGTCAGCCATTTTTATTATATTAAGACTTTTTTTCAGTTTATTTATTTATTTACGTGGCTAGCTTTCGCTTATTCGGAGGCTGATGCTTAGCAGTCCTGGAAAAATAGTCAATGAACTGAGGGAAGGGGCTCTTGATTGGTGATTCAATTGTATTCGCGTGGCTAACTCTCTCTCTCGGTGTTCGGGGTATAGTGCATCTATGTCACTTTGCTGTCATATATCTATACGAATATATGTGTTCTATTTATATATATGTTGTTCCATTCTATTGTTTTAGACTAGCGCAGAGGGAGTGGGGATAGACGCAGAATTTGCCGCGCTTCGTTGAGAATATTTACCTTCTTGGCAATGAATATCAAGTGATTTTGAATGTTTTAGATAGATTGAAATTTATCGAATTATTGACCTAATACAAATATACAAATATTATATAAGTGAAGGATAATTCGATTTAAAATGTGTAATTTTATTTATAATTATTTTCAAGGTTTCAATATTTGCTCAGCTTTTTTTCAGTTTATTCAAGTATCAATTATTGATTGAATTAATTTTTCCGTATGATTTTATTTGACATAAAAGTACGAAAATTGTAGAAGAGAGACATGTATGATTGATTCAATAGTAATTGAGGAAATAATTTTTGGTGACCTATTTAATTTTTTGCTCTTTAAAATTGTTATTGTTATTGTTATTATGGTTAATTTTTTTTACTGCATCATTAATACTTAGAGTTTTATGTAAATTTTTATAATGAGAGCTAACATCGGTAATAAAATAATTGGATAAACGCCAAAATTTTATTCGTTTAAATTGCAGTATCCATTTTGGAGATTACATTCCTCGGTCTCATCTGCACGACACCGGACGCGGACTTAGATGAACCGGCATATAATTTTCTTCATTTTTGTAATGACTCAAGTTTTTATCAGAGTAAGGATTAAAATTGTTTTTTTTTTTTCCTTTCGTGCATTACTTTGATTATTTTTCGTGCTTGTCGGGGCCCTTCACAAATTCTGAGTGCAGTCGGTAGTTTCTATTTTGATAAATCGGATTTGTTAATACGAAAAATTGGTATCGCTAAAATGTTGGCTACTTTCCGGGAGGATTAAAGGAGCTGACCTATCTAACGCGCCGAGATTCTATTATGAGATCAATCTGACGAACAAGAACCATGATCTGACCCAAAAACGTGCCGTGATAGAAAAATTTTATTTTTATCTTTATTGTAAAAATATTCAGAGTTATTTTTTGAGATAATCTTACAATGTCGAGATTTAGTAAAAATTAAATTTAAATTTTCTCAATTTTTTGGAATAAATTCGTCAATATTAAACGCGCAAATCCAGCGAAAAAAAATATATTTTTTGCGTATTTAATTAAATTGCATCTTTATTTTCGGTTCAATAAAGCAGATTACAAAGTATGTTAGTCTAATTTCTTCATTGAATAAATCTGTATAATTATCGACAATAGCTACTACGCATCTATTGGTGATGACTCCTGCAGGAGAATTTTTAAATGAGATCGAGAGTTTTAATAAAAATACATTTTTTTACGATATAGGAAATAATTTTTTGTGTTCATTAATATAAAAATTTTAAATAAATAAAAAATTAAATAACACAATTCCATTAAATTTTTCTTATATTACGTAAGTAAGTTTAAATTCGTGGGTAATTTTGACCTAATAAAAATTATGAGCAAAATTATTGAAAATTTATTATTTTGTAAATGTTATTAAATATTTTAAATCTAAACTTTAAAAAATAAATAATTTAAAAAATATAAAAAATTACATCAGTTCTAAAAGGCTTATACAGTGCCATCTAACAGTCGGAATTAAAAGCCGATATTGCTCGTATCTACTCTCCTTGTCTATGACTATCTACAGAGCTACAGAGACGGATACTAACCAACAATATTATTTTCCCGTCATTGTGTTCGTCCTACATTGTAACTGATTTATTTTAATTAAAATTTAGTTATTAATAGAATTAATTATATTATTATAAAATTTTATCATCCTGTAACTAATTGACATCAGCAGGTAAATCCTAGATATGGAGATATTCAGTGTGTGGTGCGTCAATAAGTCATCGCACTTTGCTTCCTATTGTTTGTGATGTTAACTGGTAATTGACGTTTTGTTTATTATGAAAAAAATTGAATCGGTAATCAGTATTTGTCTAATTATTTCTTAGATGTGTGTCAAGAGGAGACCATGATTCCACTTGATGGATAAAATATCCACCTACGATAGGCTCACTGAGCCATTATTTACAGATAACCAGCAATGTTTAATGTACAATTAAGCAGTACAGAGCCTCATATTACAAGCACCGCTAAAAATCATAATTCCAACAGTGTATTTTATACACCACTTACTTCATTTGCTGGTTTGTATTTTATATTTTAATAATTTAACAAATATCGATGTGACTGTAATTATTCCTCAATTTCATTTTTTTTTTTTTTTTTTTTTTTTTTAGTAAAATTTATTGGATAATTTATAATTATCCTTTTTATTGTTGAATTTTAATTATTATTCAATTAATTTAATAATATTTATCAATTATGTATACTAAATCAATGAAATTATATTTTATTCAATTGAAACTGACTCACCATTTGATGAACTGGAAAGTTGACAGCTGAAGCTGGCCTGGATACTCCTAAAAATAATAAATTAATTTGTTTTTCTGATTTTTTAAATATTTTTTTTTAATGAAATTACACTTAGTAATTATTAATTAAAAAAAAACTTCAAGTTTTTGACTTTTAATTTGGCTATTTATAATTTTAATTTTTTTTATAGTCATAAAAACTGCACTCTTGGACTTTTTTCTTCATGGATTCTCATATTTTCAATTCTATGTCTGATTTTATTTTTACTGTCATAAAAATTGTCAATTTAAAAAAAAATAGATGACATTTGATGATTTTCTATTAAAATTAAGTTAGCCAACATCTAAACAATTTTATAATTTTTTTTTTCATTGAAAAAATTATTGCAAATAAATAAAAAGAAAAATTTCGCGGGTAAAAAATCTGAAAAATCATAAGTGCAATTTTTAAAAAATATTTTTTAGTTCTAATTCAATATTTTTTTTAATTTTTTAATTTAACTTTATTTTTTATTTAATTTTTAATTTTCTCTGTCAGTTATTTATCCTTTTTATATTTAATAAACAAAAAATTTTATTTAATTTAAAAAAAAACAATTATTAACTATTTTTATAAAGTTTGATCATAAAAATAAATTACAATCAAAATAGAACTTCTCTGATGTCCATTCAAAATTATTAAAAAGAAATAATAAAAATTAAATTAGCCATTTAAAAATTTTTAGATTTTTTTTTTATTGAAAAAATTATTAAAAAAAAATAAAAAAAAATGTCCCTTGTAAAAAAACTTTAAAAACTGTAAGTGAAATTTTATAAAAATATTTTTTTGTTTTAATTTAATTAATTATTAAAAAAAGTCAAATAATTAAAAACGTCGGCTAACTTTAGTATCATAAAGAAATATTTACATTATTTTAAAATTTTTAGTTCCCTGTCTTTATTTTGCTCTTTAATTTGATTATTTTAAAACATTGTCTCTGCTTACTTATTTAAATATCATTAAAATAGCCATATATTTATTTATTTTACAAAAAAAAAATTTATAACAAAGTCACGGCGGCCATTTTGTTAAAATCTGCCACTGAGCAACAAAAAAAATTTCTCGAAAGATTTTTTTAAACTAAAACAATTATTTAATTAGAAAAAAAATATTTACCTTGTTTGTTATTAAATTTTCACAACATTTTTTAATTATTTACAACTTCATCACTATTTATTTAAAATAAAATACTCCGAACGCGAACTAATCCGAATTTGCAATCTCATTCAATTTATTTCCCGTTAAAAATAATTTAAATCCCATTTTTTCTTTTTAAAAAACTTTAATTTACTCACTGAAGCAATAATAATCATATTTTGTTAATAAATACTGACAAAAATAGTTTAAAAAGAAAATACTAACCCCTAGACGTGTCAATGAGCAAAAGAGCAAAGTAGAACTGTCACGGCGACCCGAACCGGCTCTCGTACTACCACCGAACGGTTGCTTTTTTACTAACGCGATTTTCTATTGGTCTAAAATTCAAATTTCTCAAAAATAACCCAATCAGATTGATTTTTTTCTAACGCGAATTTTAATTGGCTAATTTCAAATTTCCTCAACCAATCACAGTCAAGATTCTGTCAGTTTGCAAAATAGCAAGAGGGAGCTTTAGAATGACCGTTAATTTTTTGCTATTGTTACTTGTCGGAGCTTACGGAGCACTCAGTCTGATGTTTTAGAGTCCCAATGTCAAAATTTCTTCCGGATTTCGCGCAGTACGGGTTAATGATTAATATTTACGGTCGTGTTGATAAATTAAATAAATAAATAATTAAATAATCAACGATAAATATTTTTTTGTAATTAATTATTTATTTTTAAGTCAAAATTTTCTCAAAATGGCTTCCGTGTGTGTGTTAGTTAACAGTTTTTTGGTTTGAAGTGACGAAAAATTAATTAATACCCGCAGATTAATCATAATTTTGGCTGACAGGTACTTAGTTATTTTTTTATTTGCACAGAAATTATATTATAGAATATTTATTAATTTATAATCACTCAAAATAGCGCATTAAATATTATTTTTATCGAATCAAATTTTTATTAGAAAAAAAATTTTAACTATAAATTTTTTTTGTGCTGTTTGATTTATTTATTAAAAAATCCATTCAAAAATCACCAATCATGGAATATATATTTTTTTTTAAATATTCATATGTAATATTTCCAAATTTTGCACATATGAATTTTTTTTAATCCATTATTTAATTATTTGAGTCAGAAAAAATTATCAGACTCCATTTTCGCTATAAAAAAATCTCAGGTAGTGAAAATAGATCTGACAATTAATTAAAAAAAAATATTGAGCAAAAATTTCATGCTCCTAAAATTTTTTTTCTAATAAAATTCAATCTGTCAATAAAAAAAAAAATTCTTCAGCAATTTTTCTGTCTAGTGTAATAAAAATTGTCTAATTATTTCTATTAAAGTCGAATTTCTGATACGCATTATTATGATTAATCTTGATTATATCTATAGATAAAAAGTAGTGTTATATTGAGTTTGTGTAGTGTGTTTTGTGAGTGAGCAAAAAAGTGAATTACAACCTAAACAATTAACAATAGAATTTAAAAGACAATGACAGTAACGTTAGCAGTCATTAGAGAATTTTTTAAATTTTTTTTAACAAAAAAATTTGTTCCAAAAAATAATTTAAAAAAAATTGCATTTTTCATTTTTTAAAATTTCTACATGCCAATTTTTTTTCTTATTTTTTTTACTATAATTTATTTGTTAAAAAAAAATTCTGAAAATTATTTAATATCTGCAAAATTTATTTTCATAAAACGACAATATATTTTTTTTCTTCAATACGATTTGCAGTAGAATGCAGATTGGTAAGTCAGTTTCAATTGAATTTTCTAATTTTTATATGATTAATTTGTTTAATATTCAATTTATTTATTTATTACGCCTCGGTAATAAACAAATCTCCAAAATACACCCCAATTATTAATAACATTAAAGTTAGCAGTCACTAGAGAATTTTTTAATTTTTTTTAACAAAAAATTTGCTCCAAAAAATTATTTTTAAAAAATTGCATTTTTAATTTTTCAAAATTTCTACGTGTCAATTTTTTAAATATTTTTTTTGCTATAATTTATTTGCTAAAAAAATTCTAAAAATTATTAAATATCTGCTAAATTTACCATCAATTATTATCTAAAAAAGATTCAACTTTCTAAAGTGTGAATAATTACAGTCACAAATCGATATTTATTCAGTAATTAAAAAAAGGAACAATAAATATTATTTAAAAAAATGATTTTACAGAAATGTGGTACCAAATATTTTTATGGGCACTGTTTTCATCAATATTTGTCCACACAATAGCAGCATCAATTTGTTTTGCGACTTTGCGTAAACACAAATATGGAAAGTGAGTAACGACGACGTGAATAAAACTCAGTATCAGTAATTTGAGATAAAACAATAATCCAAATATTTGTACTGATGATTTAAACGCAGATTCTTTCCAATCCTGATTCTGGTAATGGGATTTCTGTTGCCATTGACGTCCGGGGTGTTGAGCTCTGCGGCAATAGCGTTTGTTTATCGGGCATCCAGCTACCAAATGCCACCTTTGTACGCATTGTTTTGGGGGATAGGACAAACTGTTTTGGCTGCTTGCGTCGGTTTCACTCGCATTCTAGCGACCTTGTAATTATCACGGTATTTATCGCTCAAACCCACCCTTTACTTCATCATCCAAACCTTCAAACGTCATGTTTATGTTTCTCCTGATCAACAGTCGTTTGCTACCAAAAGAATTTATTCACTGTCACTGTAAATATTATTCTACATCGTCCTACTCTTGAGTTCGACATAGCTCGTTATTTTTTATTTAATACTTTTGATTTTTTTTTACATACTCATGATTATTGATAATCATCAGGGTGTTTTATTAACACCCAGCTCACTAATGTCTTTCATGTGATATAATTATTAACAGACATTAATTATATATACTTATTTCATTCTTTACTGCCGTTTTATTTTTTATACTCACTAGAAATTTTTATTTTATTGATTTAAATTAATTATTTTCATATTTTTTATTATTAAAAACAAAAAAAATAATATTTATTTAAAAAATTTATAAATTTATTTTTTTACTAAATTCTGAGATTTTTTTTTATTCTTGAAAAAAATTAATTTTTGGTATTTAAAATATTAAAATAATTTTTTTTGTAAATGAATTTTTGTAGATAGTTTTATTAAAAATTTAAATATCAAAATAAATCAACAAAATATTAATTTTCTCGGCACGAAAATAAATTAAAGTAAAAAAATTTTTTTTTATCAATTATATAAACGAAATTAATGATAATTTTTTTTTACTCGCCGATATTTGCACAAAAACGATCAACCATTCCGTTAGAATAATTAAAAAAAATAGAATTGCTCGAACAATTCTTAGCATCTTAATAATACATCAATTATTATTATATAAAAAATTAATTTATAATATTTAATATATTAAAAAAATAAGGCTTTAAAAATGTACATAAAATTACAATTACTATAAATATTATACTATTTACTCAAAAAAAAAATGTATCAAATGTAAACTTGTGAATAGCTTTAAATACAGACTATTAAAAAATAATGAGCTTGCATTGAAAATCTTAAATGCTGATGAAAATCAGTTTAAGAAAACAAATTCCAATGCACCCCTGGAAAAATTCGCGCAAGCGTGCTGAATCTCCAGATATATAACAAACTCTCATCCCCGTGGTCTACTCGCTCTTATCAATTCAGTAGCGTCCGCTTCGCAAAAATGATACGTCGTTTAGATACTAAAGCTCGCCGGGTTATTAATTTTTCATCTAATTTTTCAACAAGTACCCGAACTACTTGACTCTTATCTTCGTCATTATTATTTTTATTATCATAACCATCATTACAATAACAGTTACTCATGTGATAAATTGAAGGATTAGAAGATTAATTATTTTTCGACTCCAAGGTGCTATCGATTTAGTTATCTAGACGTTTGGATGGAAATAAATCTTACAATCGTTTTCACACATTCTGTAACTCTTATATTTATTCATACAATCTTTATGTATTATTAACAATAATTATTGATCGTACAAAAAGTGTTTGTTTCTGCAAATCACAATTGTGAGTAAAAAATTTAAAAATAATTCATTTAATGCCGGTCACATTAAATTACAAATTACCAATTAATGATAAATTAAATTTCCGGTAAAAAATGTCGCCAGTCAGCTTTATATAACATCAAGTGGAATTCCAGCAATTAAATAATGAAAAAAAAATTAAAATATCTGTATGATGAAATGATGGAACTACGCAGAACTTCATGGGCTAAAAAATCACTTTTAATAGCAAGTTTCGTCTTGATCCTGCTCTGGATTATTTTCAACGATACATTTTGTGCCTTCGGCGGTTTATCACGCAGAATAGTCCTCAACAGAATAAGACTCGCCACACATATTCACATAGAAAGAGCGTCTGCTCTCAGAGAAGTCAAAGTCGAAGAAATTCCCCTGGATAATTTTTTACACTTACAACCCAACACTACCAAGGTCCAGGTCGTCTCGTTGCTGGCCAACAACGCGAGCTTGAAGGACAACACCGTGGATGTGTCGCCGAAGTACAAAATACTGAGACAGCAAGGCTTAATACCTAGCAGACAGCTTCCCAGTGCGCTGATAATTGGGGTTAAAAAAGGCGGCACTAGAGCGCTTTTAGAATTTTTGAGGCTTCATCCGGATATTCGAGCTGCTGGCTCTGAAATACATTTTTTTGATCATCATTATTCTAAAGGATTCCATTGGTATAGGTAATTTTTATTTTTCGTGGGCGGGATTGAAGTTTAGCTTTTTTTTTCTTGGTGAAAAAAAAATTGATTGAGTTTTTTTTATGAGAATTCTATAAGCTGCTTTGATTAAAATCATCGTATTGGAATGAAAAATGATTAAAATGTTTGTTTTTAATTTTTTTCAATCCTTTGAAGCTTTTATTTGTATTTTTTTTATGTAAAATTTAATTCATAAAAAAAATAGTATCAAATACGGTATTAAAATAATTAATAAATAGATATTTATTTGGTAATCGGAAAAAATAGACCGGAAAAAATTTTTAAGTTATGAAAAATTAATATTATTTCATTAAAATTATTATAAAATAAAAATTATAATATCCACCAGAATTATTGCTCTAGTTTTTTTACAAAATTATTATTATTATTATTATTTCAGTCAAATTTATTTTTAATGACAAATTTAGATATGAATTTTGGATAAATTGTTTATGCCTGGAGGGAAAAACAGGCTAACACTATTATGAAAAATTAGAGAAAAAATTGTTGTATTAGACTGGACAGCCAATAAACTAAAAATAGGGTAGAAGTACCGTTTTTAGCCACCTTAGCACCATTTTTAGCCAGTTAACATTTGAATTAATTTATAAAAAATTATAATATTATAACCATACACGGAAAAAAGTAAACTGTAATATTCACTCGGATTCCGGTTAATTTTTATAGTTTCAAACAGTAAAGCGGACATCGGGGTCGCAAAAATATAAATATTACAGAACTTAATGTAGAAAGTATAAAGCCACAATTTATGATTTAATATCCAAAATAAGTGATTAGTAGCTGTCACTATAGTAAATAACGACTCTTTCATCTTAAAAAATTACAGTTTCAAACAGTAAAAACTACCATTTCAATATATAGTCCATATTATGAGGAGAAGGGGGACTCAGATGAAAGAGAAGGGGGTCCCACTCTGGGAGAATTTAACATTTGAAACAGTAAAAATTATACTTTTAAAATATACATTTTACCAGCCCAAGCAAGTCAATAATTACAGTTTGATTTTTAGCGTTGCGTTTAAAATTTACCATTTTACTTTGTAAATATTGACGTTGCTTGTATTAGAAATTTACTAACTTTATTTTATACTTTTTACATATCATGAGATCATTTTTTAGGCACGAAATGATAAATATCAAAGTCTGAATTCTTAATTATTATACTTTAACATTTTAGATATTTACATATCGAATATTACTGTTTGAAATAGTATTTTTCTCATCTCCGGGCGGAAAGCGTCAATTTTCCTCCCGCTGCGCTAAACGAAAATGCCGCTTTCCGCCTCCGTCGAGGAGAAAAATAGTATACACACCACGGGCAGTAAATAAGAAAGCCTCAGATCACATGTTTATTGACCTCGGCTTCGCCTCGGACAACAATTACATGTGATCTGAGACATTTCTTATTTTACTGCCCTAGATGTGTAATATACTATTCTTCCATGTAAAGAGTAAATTGTAACGTTTAAATGGTAAATATTATAAAGTGAATAGTAAAATCACGATTTTACTGTTTGAAAGGGTAATTTTTAGCAGTTGATCATTACTTATTATAAATCGATTGTTATTTATTGCAGTTTACTTTTTTCCGTGTATTTTTGTTAAGTTTTAAAAAATTTGTATTAAAACAAATTGAGTTTGTAATGGTTTATTAACATAAATTCATTTCTATCGTTTATTTAAACAACAAATGGCCATATATGGTACAGTGGCCACAAACGGCACTTCTACTCTATACAAAGTATTATAAAAACCAATATTTAGAAAAAATAAATATTAAAAATTATTATTATTTTTATTTTATAATAATAATTTTAGGCGCGCAGTAGCCCTATCGGATCCGGCCCTTGCTTACCAAAGCATTGGACCGGGTTCGAGTCCGGTGTACACCAATGAATATTTTCAATATTTAAGTGTATTATTCTGCTCAGCCCAAAAAATAAAACGAGTTCCAATCTCAAAAGTTTACCCCCTACCGTAGTCGCTCATGACCTTAGTAGTTTATGCGACTTTAAACAAATATAAAAAAAAAAAAAAAAAAAAAAAAAATAAAAATTTTAATAAATTATTCATGACTTTAAAATTTTTTCCGGGATTAATTTGTTTAAAATTTTTTTAAATGTGATTTTAATCAAATGAATCTTGAGAATTCAAATAATTAGATACAAAGTTGAAAGATATATTACTAATATAAAAAAATAAAAAACAGACATCGCATGCCACCAACCCTAGAAGGCCAATTAACGATGGAGAAAACACCGTCATACTTTGTGACTCCCGAAGTACCAAGAAGAGTCCAGCATATGAACCCAGGTACAAAGCTGATAGTAGTGGTGCGTGATCCAGTGACACGTGCTGTGTCAGACTACACTCAAGTAAAAAGTAAACGTCCAGAATTGCCTAAGTTTGAAGAACGTGCCTTTGTAAATGGGTCAAACATCGTCGACACTAACTGGGCACCCTTGAGAATAGGAGTTTATGCACGGTATTTGGAGCGGTGGCTCCAGTACTTTCCATTGTCTCAATTGCTATTTGTGTCTGGTGAGCGTTTGATTGCTGACCCGGTCATTGAAATAACAAGAGTTCAAGACTTTCTCGGACTCAAGCGTGTAATATCGGAAAAGCACTTTTATTTTAATGCTACCAAAGGTTTTCCATGTTTAATGAAGTCTGAACAGAAAGCTATTCCTCATTGTCTTGGTAATTATTTTTATTATTAGGACAACTTATAACTTTATTATTTTAATAAAATCAATTTACAATTTTTTTGTTTCATTTTATTTTTAATTTTCTATTTACATTTAAGGTAAAACTAAAGGACGTAGTCATCCGTACATCGATCCTATGGCAATTCAACGGCTAAAAAATTTCTATCGACCATTCAACCAACGTTTTTATCAATTGACTCGCATGGATTTTGGTTGGTCATAAAATAATTTAAAGACTAATTTAAACATATCTATTATCAGTTAATTTAAATATAATAAATAATGTCAATTCTTGTGATCTAAGTCAATTGCTTTGAATTAACGGTGCATTCACTCAATAATTACAATTATTATTATTATTATTATTAATTTTAAAATTAAGAGTATTAAAAAACATTAAAGCTGCTAGAATAGACATAATTATTTATTTTACGTTAAAATAATTATTTAATTAAACTGCACGTTTTTGCTCAATAACAAGTAAAGTAAATGCTAAATTATAAAAGAGAATTTATGTATATATATCTATATATCTATATATTAGTAAATAAATAAACATATTTGTACGAGGATCTAAAATTGTTAAACTTATTTGCCTATATTATATCCACTCAATATAGTAAATTCTAAAACTATACGTTTTTATTGTTATCAACAGCTCAGTTGTCTATCTTGATTCTTTTTACAGATAATCTTTTTTCATTAGAACGTAAAAAAAAATTATCACAGTACTCCCGATCTACGTAATGTGTATTATTAAATAATTAAAATCCATACCATTAATTACTGATTGAGTACTAGCGTATTGAAATTAAATCAATTAGTTAAGTAATTACAAAGTTTTATTATTAAGATAATTAAGTTGCAAAATTTTTTTGGTACAATTAAATTAATACTTTAATAATTACTCAATGCATAAATTAATTAATTTTATATTAAAAGCCTGAAGTATTGATACAAAAAAAAATTTATTATTCTTTAATTATATTTTTATAATTTTTTTAAACACCATTTTAATCAATTTAAAGACTAGAAAATTTTTAACGATAAATATTATAAAAATTTATCAGTTGTCATTAATTTAATAAATTGTTAATATCTTTAATTCATAACAATTAATAATAAATACAAAGTATTGTAATGACTACATTTGTATAATTGACATTATGTAATAACTTTGGAATTTATAATTTCCATAATAATTTTTAAGAATACAATGAATTTTTTTTTTGTTCATAAATTCTTAGATTTTTCATTATTCAAACTTTAAATTACAATAATTTTAAAAAATATAAAAAAATTAAATAGTAATAAAATAAAATATCAATATCAATAATTGAGGCTTTTACTTTCCACTCAGAATACTGATTTCACTATAAAAATATTTTCCAATTTAAATAATTGGATAAATGCTTCTTATAAAATATAAATTTCCTATTTTCTATCTATATAAGAATTAATAACAATTAAAAGTAAAAAAAAAAAATAAATACATCCATACGTACATACAATGATCAACATTCTTTAAATTTACGGTACCGAAGAGTTCGGTTTTTCTTTAAAGTACCCCCGGGCCTTTAATAAATCGTCAAGAGCTTCCTGAGTGTAGTAAACAACAAAATCGGTGGGTTCAATGCCCTCAAAAACGGCGTGAACAGAGGGCTTAAGATTGTAGAAGAAAAGCGGCTGCTTGCGTGCGGCAAAGTCCCTCGAAAGGCTTTCAACGACTTTTGCGGCCGAGAAATCGGCACCGTAAATATGAGAGCAGTCGATAACTACCGGTGTCATTGAATTACCAGCACAATGGCTGTACTTGGTCACGAGGTTTCTCACGTAATCCACTGATGGGAATATCAGGCAACGATCTGGCGTCAACATGAGATACTCCACGCCACAGCAGCTCTGCAATAAATAACACCAAGTTAAATAAGTAAATATCGTGCATAAAGCAGCAATCTCGTGTATGCTGAAACGTAGAATGAAAAACTGTAAATAAATCTCAGAGCAAAAAAAAATAGACTCGTGTGCTCGGTATTACATCACTCGCCTGTAATTATCCTCTTATTGCTTACATGAATATTAAAATTTGTGCATAATTGTCATCTATTCTAATTATGATAACTGTCATCATAAATATTTCTTAATAATTATCCTTCTTATCATTAATTATTAAATAATAAAAATTTACCCGAAGTTTTTCCAGCGAAATTTTTGGTCTTGCTGCGTGATGAAGAATAAAGAGTATATTCAACCCGATTCCAACGAGAATTCCTATTTCCAATTGCAATACCAAGCATGCAATGAAAGTTGCTATCCCTGGTATTAAGTCAGATTCTATAAAAAATAAAATGATTAATTATTCCGAGTTTTATCAGACGCATGATGAAATCTGACTCGGTTTTGTTTGGCCGTCTAATCACACGTCTGCAATATTCAATAAAAATGCATAAGTAAAATATGCTAATTTCAAGGTAAACTTGTTTTAATTTTAAACAGTAAATTATCAATTTTCGCTTAATTTTATCTTGGCTCTAATTTTTTACCGCTGTTATGTAAAACTTCCGTTATTTTTTGACGATTATCTACAAAGCAATTAAAAAAGATAAGTGACAAACGATTGTTTGTATGAAACTATACTCACTCTTGGTTCTCCACATTGGTTTTATCACCTTGACTTCGACCATAAAAATTACCGCTGATATAATTATTGCCGCTAAGCATGCTTTTGGTATGAAGTAAAAGTAAGGTGTGAGAAAAAGGAGCGCTAACACGACTAGTATTCCTGCAAAAAATATGTATAAATAGAGTGAAGAAATTATATTTATTTAATGAATGAATTAATGCCGTAGAAAGGATTTAATTAATCACCAGTGTAAAGTCCGCCGAGTGGAGTTCGAACACCAGAAGCGTTATTAACAGCACTTCTGCTGAGTGAACCAGTTCCAGGAAATGACTGAACGAAAGAACACCCGAGATTTGCTAATCCAATGGCTATTAATTCTTGTGTAGCATCTACAGATTTTCCATTACCTAGAAATTATTCCACAACCATAATTAAGTCAATAATTAATTAATCTATTAACAATAATTACGATTACATCCGATGAGTAAAGAACTTACTGAACGCTTTGCAAACTGCGACGACTTCCATCAAAGAAATCAGTGGCAGAACAATAAGCCCGCTGCCCAAATTTGAACACATTTCGACAAATGACACTGTCGTGTTGTCTTTTGTGAACCCAAAGGGCGGAAATTCAACAGACGGCATTCCTCCAGGCAAACTTCCTGCAGAAAAATTAAAAATTCTTTATGAAATCATCATCTAAGAGTTAGTTCATGATAGAAGTGAAGATTATTTACCTATTAGTTTAAAAGGCGGCTGAGAGGCAAAGTAATAGCCTATTATCCCGCAAACGATCACCAATATTGCATTTCTTGATGTTCCGGTCAGCCAAATAAGTTTATTCATCACTCGATGCTTCGTTGTTTGCGAATTTTCGTTAGCCGGGCCGATTTGAATTGTAGCTACATGCTAATATTTAGAAGAAAATTGATTAGAAGCTTTGGAAATGGTTTATGGAAGGAATGGGACACTTACCCTTAAGAAAAGGAGGACAATGATGCAAGAAACTCCGAGAATAGCGTCATACTGAGAAGTTTGATGAATCCCTTCAGCAATGCCTTTCCAAAGGCTGACGAATGTCGCTCCCTTTGCTGGGATTCCTAGGATATCTTTAATTTGAGACGTGACAATTATCAAAGCGACTGCTGATGTGAAACCAGAGCTCACTGGTCCAGACACAAAGTCGATGAGAAATCCTGATTTGGAAAAGATAATTGATTTTTTGAAGAATACTTTGTTGCTTGTTTGAACAGATAAGATTAATGGATTGATTAGAAGTGAGTAATGGAAGATGAAGGTTTGAATGACTCACCTAGGCCGAAAATTCCCATGAATAGCTGTATAATCCCACAAAGACAGCAGAGAAGGATTGCGTGCTCGACAGGAGCGTTTAAATGGGCTACGGTTTGATAAGTTAACAAAGATACTATCGCACTGGGTCCAAATGGTACCTCTTTGCAAGATCCGAAAAATATGTAAATAAATGCTCCCAGAAAACTTCCATATAATCCATACTGAAAAAATTTGGTAAATTGACAATTGGCATTTGTGTAATTTTTACTAGACATGAAATAAAATTAATTGGATTCAAGAGCAAGAATTTTGAACCAAGAAAATTATTTTGAGTAATTAGATCATCTAAAATCGAATCAATTTTTTTATGAATGGATATCAAAATTTGGACAATTACTTGTGGAGGTAATCCAGCAACATTGGAGTATGCAAGTGACTGTGGAATGACCGTCAACCCGACAGTTATGCCAGCGACAATATCACCCAATGCGTCATCTCCATTGTACTTTGGCAACCAGCCTAAAATAGGCAGCCGTCTGAAGAGCATTTTTTTGGTACACAACTTTTTAGCCCGCCGCGCCGTATACTCGCAAACGGACTTTAATACATTGTCCTTTCGTTTGGTCCTATCATCTCCTGGCTCTTCCATCACTGAATTATCATTAAAAAGAAAATTATTATTTTAATAAACAAATTAATTTTGATTTATTTATAAAACTAAATCATGTCGGATCTGTATTTTTGAATATGTTTACGTCCACTTAGGTTTTATTCGATCTAATTTAGTTTTAATGCGACTGTTTATTCAGCCTCGTTATTCTTAATACTACAATTTTATCTTTTCATTGAATGGCCAAGGATCCTAATTTTGATAGCAACTACAATTAATTTATTTACTATCATATCATGATTATTTTATATTTACAATCTATGTTTGAGCATATTATTTAGATCTTAATTATCGGATTTAAAAGGCAGATTATTTAAATGTATGCATTCAAGCCAAACAGATTTTATTTTAATATAACCATTAATTATCTTTTGTTTTAGATTTCAATTTAATGAATATGTATTGTTTTTTGTTGAATTCTGTATTGTTTTATCAGATATCTATTAAAAAATCTTATTTTTTGAATAATAAGTCGTTAATTATTGTCATTAAAAACAAAATAATTTATCTTGTCTTTGATGATTAATCTTTGAAGTTGAAATAATCAAAAATACATTTTTTAACGTATCTTACTTTTTGGATGTCCTCATCGAAAGCAAAATAATTAACCAGTATTCAATTAATCATAATATCAAGTTCTAATTATTTTAATATAAATTGTAAAATGTGAAATTTGAATTAGTAATTTCTAAAAATTTTTTTTTTAATTTCATTTATTTTCTTGGTAATTTTATTATTGTTGTTTTTAATAAATAAAAATTTTCTTTTTTGTCAATAAAATTTTGTTCCACATTTTACAATATATAAATAAAAAAAAAGGCAAATATAAATTATAAAAACTCACAAATTAAATCATATGAGGACTGCAAATCAGTTCGTCGTTCACAAACAGAATTCTGAAGTTCATAAGAGTTGCGTTTATTAATATCCAAATTTTCTTGAGAGTTGTTCATAACCGGATTGACGTATCCGTTCAAAGGTTTCTCGTTTATTTCGTACATTTTTTTTCCGTTTCTCATCTTGACAAATTACTTATTTAAATATAACTCCTCCAACATAAAAAAACTTGTCTCAATTTCTGCTACTTATTTTGTTTATCTTCTCAGCCAATTGTTTACATGGGTTAATTTAAAGCATCGCTGAAAAATAAAGCATTACATACTTTAAATAATTGAACTGACAACTGGTGTTGAATTTAAATGTATATGTATATATACACGCATATATTATTGTTTACATTCCCAATGATCGGTAGTAAAAATATTTATTATCAATATTGACTTTTGAAACGTGGACTGTTAACAATTGTCACTCAATTGATATATATTTACAGCTTTAAAGAGCTACAAATTTATAGTCTGGTTCTGGTCTGACAATACGCCCGTCCTTGAGAGTAATTACTAAAGACGATCCAACTCATTACCACATTTCCTCATTCTTCAAGATAATAACACTAATAATAATAACAAAGGTTTTAAACTCTGGTAAATAAATATTTTTAATTTAACAATCCTTTTTTGTCATCAACTATGCTCGCATTTTTCACCAGCAATTATATTTTAATAAAAAAAAAAAAAAAAACCTTCGGTTTATTTACTCAATTACAGGCGATAAAAAATTTTAAGCAAAAAAACTATCACGTAGAGTCATTAAAAAATAATTTAAAAATTAATTTTGCAAAAAATATTGCACCAGATTAATTTGTATCTAGATTGTTGAGTCACTCGGTCAATTAAACGATCAACCAGTTATCTGTTGTATAGTTTAAACATTATTTACGGTACCGCATTTTTACAGCAATCGAGATCGAGTTGTCTTAATCGATGCAATAAATCATAAATAAAACGTAGTATATTGTCATGGTCTTTATTTTATTTTTTTTATATATTTATAATTGAAAAAAAAAAAATGTTATTGAAACATCAAAAATTCAAGAATAAATTTTGATAATTTTTAATCGAATGAAAATTAATTTTACGGAGAGCTATTAGCGACTTTATTAAGAGGAAAGTAATTACAAACTTCCTTGCTTACGTATAAAGGTAATAAAATTTCCGATTTATTGATAGTAAATTATTTTATTAGCTCTGCAAATGTCGAACAATCATTATTAACAATCATTATTAAAATTGAAAATTCATACAAAAAATTTCAAAAAAGAATTTTTTAAGAAAATCAAATTTTAAAAAAAGTAATAATAATATATTGATTGCAAATAAATGGTATAAATTATTAAAATTTTGATCAATTTTTCTTAAAAATTAAAATCTGAATCAAATATTTGTCACGAATTTTAATCCGCTAATCTCAATGAGTAATTTCATTGATAAATAAAGATAAAAATTTAAAACAGTGACATTAAATTGATAACAGTTTAAACGGTTGAAAGTAAAAATTTATCAGTACAAGGAAAGAATTAACTTCAAATGATTGATAACACCAAAAGTTCATGAACAAAAAGATAATACAATAGAGCACGTGCAAAAAACTCGTGACATTCTTGAGTAGATATTTAATAAAGAAATTTTTTCACAACAAAGTATGCGAGGAATAAATATTTAAATCATAAAAATTTATACTGTTAATAATGATGATTAAGATTGTGATTTTCATGATTATTATCATTACCTGTTGGTATATAAGAACCAGAGAGTTGGATTTGAGCCATAAAGAGAAATTAACTGATACACTGAGTTAAGTATAAAGAATAGTTAAGTGAGTGGTCAATTGTAGGTTGTGAACCCAGAGTTAATGCATGTCTGCATCAAGTCCAAGGAAATCATTAGACAAATAATTAATTGTTATTTTTTTTTCTTTTTTTTTTACCAGTGTTTTCAGTAGTTTTAACTTTAAATTACAAGTGTACGTGCGGTATGCAGCTGATTACGTGAGTCCGTGTGTAGGAAATGCAGATAAAAAATAATAACGTCTTCAACTATTTTTACGTAATAACCAGGTCATTTCGTAACTTTCAAATTTTATGTCGATCAATATTTAACACGGTTACCGGGATTTATTTCAAAAATTTGTAATTAATGATTGAAAAAATTTTATTTTTTTTTCTCAATTTTAGAGTAAATATTTTAAGTAGAGAATTTTGAATTAGAAAAATAAAAATTTGAGTGATATTGACCTTTTATAAAATAAAGTAGTGATTTACCACAAGGAGAAATAGTAAATTATACGTCAGCCATGATCTTTACAACCGTGCAAATTCTGACGAGCTTAAATAAATAAAATGACTATGAACATAAAAATCTTAAACAATTAACAATTGACAATAATCTACCGAGTGACGGACAATAAAAATTAATAAGTGATAAAAAATGTGACATGGTCAATGTATTGCCGCGTAAATCAATTGTTTGCAATCAATAGTCATTTAATTAACGACCCGTGAGTAATGATATATAAAATTACCTTTGTAATCAGCAGCCAGTAGTGACACTCAAAAACGTCAATGTTTAACTTTTTAAACTATTAACAAAAGTTTTTATTTAGCGAAAGAATAAACTTAACATTTTTTCCTCATAATTACCGCTTTTGAAAGTTAAAAATAATATTTAAAAAATAATAACTAGTCGTTAACGATTCCATTGTTAATTACATAAAATTATCAATCACTCGGTTTTTTATCTAGCACACGTGGACTCCAAGCACATTGTGAGTGGAATTAAAAAATCGGAAGCTGCATTAAATCGACGGGCTTTTAAAAATGAAAAATTTTACCTGACAAAGTTTGAACTGCGTTTAGATAGCCCGACGTACTTACTTATATATAAACGGTTAGAACGATTCTCCAGCTGTGTTTTCCTGTATCATAAGATACTTACCCCACTCTTGTCCTTTTGTGTCAGTGAATCCCATCCCCACTTGCTTTTGGTGTTGATAGACGTCACTTAACTGGCGAACAAGCGAATAGGAAATTTGAATTTTATTTTATTTAATTAATTACTCTACGGTTTTACGCATCGAGTTATTTAATCTCTGATCCTCGTGATATTAATTATTGATAATTATTATTTATTTTTATTGTTATTATCGTTCCAGTTATTATTCTTTGTAGTATGTTCGTTATTACTTGGCTCATTTACCAGATAAAAACTTAACAGCCGAGCTTCATGATGATACTGATAAGCCGTATGGTTCTATTGTCTATTTATATTTTTATTTTATTTTTTCTTCTGTTATTTTATGAATTATAAATACGGGAAGGAACAAAAAATTGTAAATTCAGATAATTGTTAATAATATGTCGGTACATACGTCTGTAATTCTGAGAAAATAGGAAAGTTGGATTGAATTTTAAGTTTTAGAATTTTTAGTACTAATTATTATTATTACTTTTTTTTTTCGATAAAAAAGTGAATCAATAAGATAAAAAGTAATCTTTTCGATTTGTCCAAAGATCACTTCTGTTTGTCGTGTTTGAAATAAATCTAAATATAAACAAATAAAATAATAATGATTAATATAAAAATAATATCTGGTCAATATGACCAGACATGTGATTGTTAACTATTGAGTCAATATTACATAAAAAAAATAAAGGAAATAATGACAACAATAAATTTAAAAGTATCTTCAGATAACAATAAAATAATGAAATATTGGAATATAAACAATTTACATAATCTATAAACACAATCTGATTAAACAAAAACATTTTTCCGAAAAATGACAGTGTTTATGTTACCAAATACACTTAAACAATTATCAAAGACATTATTCATATATACTAGTATGTATTTTATTTAACTATACATGAAATGAAGATTAGGCAAGACATCTGTTGATAAATATAACTCTGTTTGCCGAAAAATAAATAACTGAGGATCTCGTGACAGTCACGAGAATCAAACATTTTAATTTTTCAATCGTTATCATAATTACTCAGGTGGATTTGCATTTATTATTCTGAAAAACATCTTATCAAATCTCCTTTTTTTTTTTTTTTTAATTTACGGACGATACAGAGATTAGTGTACTGAGAGTATGCATTTACGTGCATACACAGAAAAAAAATGTTCTTGAATTAAGTATATAATTTTGAAGAACTTAATATTCTTAATTTGAGTAGAAAAATTCTTGATTTAAGGAAATTTTACTTGATTTGAATCAAATCGACGTTCTAATTAGAAAATTGTCTAACTCCATTTTAGAGAATCTTCCAGTACGAAAAAACAATTAGTTCAAAATTTATTATCACTTTAAACCATTTCATATCATTAATATCTAATAGAGGTATAATATTTTGGTTTGGATCATTAAAATAATTTATAATTGGCTATTGCTACATCAAAATATTAAAAAATCACTCTCTGAAAAATAGGGAGTTAGATCAATTGCTAATTAGACCGTCGAAATTAACTTTTTTTTTTTTTTTCAGTGTATGTATCAATAATAAATGAGATTTATTGAATGATGTTTAAGGTAATTGCATCAAATGTTAATAAACGATTGATCCCATTTTTATTAAATTTATTTGCATAGTTAATTAATTAATAACTCACTTGATGAAAAAGGGTATTGCATAAAATGGATATTGTGTATAATATTATAAATAGAAAATAAAGTAGCGTGTAATAGTAATAATAAAGTCCGTTTGAATAAGCGGTTATTGACATCGGTAATTTGTACTTGAAGAATAAAATGGTTTGCGCGATCGCCAGTATCATAATATATTATAAGATTGAAAGCACGTGATGAGAGTTCGAGAAAAGTTGTGTACGTTCTCAAGTCGTGTACTAATATCTACAGATATAGATATAGATATAGATATAAATTGCATGAATCGCTGGTTGTGAGGTCAACTAGTTTTAATTAAATCGTCACATGACTGCTGACCAAGGGAGAAACGACCAGTCACGAGGAAATATTTTTTTTATCCGGATTTGCTACGCAACCAGTATTTTATCGTAATTATCATTTTTGTTTCAAACCGCTTATTTTTAGTTTGTTCACATATAGGTATGAATTAATATTTTTTTTTTACGTGTGTATGTCTTAAATGTTCGCGTCAATTGTTAGCGAGTCATGTAATAGCGACCTTATCCTAAAATTTATTATTCCAAGATCGCTAGTTTTATTTTATCACATGCGGGATTATATTTTTTTTTAAATACCGATATAATAAGCCAGATCTTACTTTTATTGTTTGAGCACATGACATGCTGTAAAGTTATAACGTGTGTTGATGTTTTTTGTTTCTGGTAATTAATAGTGGGGATGAATGATACGTTAATTGGTCCAGACGAGGAAAAAGATGTGATAAATGGATATTTTTTAGAAGACGGGAGTCACTTTCAAATCACCAGAGAAAATCCGGTTAATTCCGGTCAATTTTTTATTTTTATGAATCATACCAGCGTGAAATCATCACAACTTGTTTTATATATGTATATATGTGGGTTTTTATATAAATGTTACTAGTGTCAGTCTGGATGTATTGTATGGGGAATTCCAAGTCAATTTATAGAAGACATTAAAAAATATTTTGACTACTTTTTAATGACCTGATTTTGATGAATATTTGATGTGATAGTTAACATTTGGCTTGTTGAAATAACTCCGGGAAATTTATTGATGCGTAAAATTGAGTTTTGAGGTTTTAGAAACAATAAAATAAATAATTTATTGATTTACGATTCAAAAATTTTAAAGTCAATAAAATTATATTTTTAATAATAATAAATTTTTTTTTTTCATAATATTTATCCTTAAAATATTTTCCTTTGCTATAAATCATTTTTAAAAGTTAATAATTTATCAATTCTCTGTTTAAAAAAAATTAATTATCTAGTAGGTCAATAAGAGAAACTCAGCAATTTATCCGTAAATAGTTTATTGTATTAATAAATAATTCAATAAAAAAGTAACCAAAATTTTCGTACAAAAACTTAATTTTTTACGTAAAAAGATCAACGCAAAAAAAATAAATCCTTTTTTAAATTTTTTGCGTCAATTCTACAAACTCTTACACCTCGATCAACTAAAATAAATAACAACTAACTAATTAAACTAGTTAAACAATAAATAATTAAAAGTACAAAAAGTAGTTACAATCATAACATTATAATCATAACCATCAGTCAGTTCCATTTGTAATTAGTAATTACATATAAACAATATATGAGTTATAAAATCAGTAAATATAAAAAAAAATTTTCCTCGCTCATAACTCAACAATTGACTTAATTTAAAACGTAAATCAGCGATAATAACTAAATATAACTCGAACTATTTGTCATTGAAGCTGTCAATTCTTGATATCCGATAAAAACTCTGTAGTTCGGATACCAAAGAGAATCAATTTACAGCAAAAATGTATCATTTTTACTGAGTCAGTATCAATTATTAAATCAATCCTATCATATCATATAACTTATTATTTATTATTTTATTCTCTATATAATATATTTGCGCGTTATGTTTATTTAAATTTATTTAAAGCCGAGATTTATAAGTCAGTGTTGACACTCGTGCGACGAACGTACCGGTTGAAGTAGTCAGGCCGCCAGCATTTGCAGCTTCCAGGGACCAAGAACCAGTCGTAGTATAGACGAATCTAATTATCAAATTAAAATGAATAATTACTGTGAATATTATTAATATAAATAATTTCTATTTATACAATTATAATTATCATTAGTATTATTTGTTATGCTATTTTTTAATTTGCAATACTAATTATTTAATTTTAAAGCTTTTTAATTTGACGTTAGTCTTATTGATAATTTTTAATTGAATATTTCGGCAACAATTTTTTTACCTTTTGGTGATTTTATTAAATTAAAAGATTAAAATTTAGAAGTTGAGAAGGTTTTAACATTAAAAAAAAATTAATTTGAATCAAGAGAAAAATTCTCAAACCAAAAAAATAATTTTGAAGAGTTTCATTGTCTTGAATCAAAATGAAAAATTCTTGAATCAAGTAAAATTTACTTAAATCAAAAAAAAAAATTCTTAGTTTAAGAATTTTTAAACTTAAACCAAGAAAATTAAATTTTTCAAAATTATTTGCTTGATTCAAATTAATTTTTTTTTGTGTAATTATTATTATTTATTAAAAATAATTACCCGGAAGCATCCCATATCATCATGACCATCGCAATGGTGCTGCTGATTGCCAGAAGAACTGCGTCCTTCATTTTCTCCAGCTCTTTTCTGTAAGTACATCTGAAAGTTTTGGTAATCGTGAACTGGAGGCGGCGAATTAGCAGCTATTGGCTCACGAGGTCCTGGAAATTTGCCATTTTGACTTTCCTCCAGGACAGTGTCTGGATAATAAATTTCGGCAACAAGTAAACTCGTCCATCTTGGCGAAGAAAGGCATCCGCCATCTAAATAATGGCACCGCGACTGCCTAAAATTTAATTAACTCTCTAAGATCATGATAATAAACAAATAATTGAAAAAATAAATTAGCGTACATGCAACGAGTCAACTCGATAGTTTGGGTAAAGTATCCTTCGTAAGGAATCTGGACAACGTAGCGCCAAATTCCCTGGTAATTTTTGGCGAAAACAGGCGTCGCGTATTCTACTTTCGCTGGACAGGGCGTAGGCGGGCCAGTGTACTCAGATTTCTCCTGCGGGGGTGTACGTTGTCGATACTCTGGAGATGACACAGGCTCATCGCGTCGCTCCGCTGCGGACGACGCCAGTGGCTCACCTTGGATCGCCTTGTACAGCATGCACATTCTAAATTTAGAATTATTCAAAAATGTTTTTTATTTAAATAAAAGAACAATTTTTATTAATTTTTTTAATAATTATACTCACACTCCACCGCCGTTTTCACAAAATTTGCGAGCGTTTCGACTGGCGTCTAAGCTTGCTGGTGACTCAGCGGATCGCTTACTTCTACTGCGCTTTTCGTCCGTATCAACACTTTTAATTTATAATTTATTTAGTTTTTCTTTTTTGGATTTAATTTGTTAATTATTTTAAATTATTACTCACGAGTTTTGGGAAAATGGCTGGATTTTTGTAACTACTGGCAGCGAATCGTCGGCTTTTAAAATTGGGAGTGTTTTACTCAAGAATTTTAACGTTTGATTCTTGATAAGTTCACTGAAAAAATATTAAAATAATTCTTTTTTAATTCATCCAAAAATTAAATTTTTTAATCATTAAAATTTTATTAGATATTGAAATTAATTTTTACTTTAAATTTTTGAAGAAATATTAAAAATAAAATTAAAAATTTTATAATTTTTAAAAAATATTGAATTTAAAATTAAAAAATTTGTATTTATAATTTTTAAAGGAAATATTTAAACATTTAAATTATCAAATTGTCTAACTCCATTTTAGAAAATCTTCCATTTGTACGGAAAAAACAATTAGTTAAAAATTTATTATCACTTTAAAAAACAATTTAATATCATTAATATCTAATAGAGGTATAATATTTTGGTTTGAATCATTCAAATAATTTATAATTGGACTATTGCTACACAAAAATGTTAAAAAATCACCCTCTAAAAAATAAGGAATAAGACAAATTGCTAATTAGACCGTCGATTTCTAAAAAAAAAAACTTACAAAGGATATGAAGATCCAGCAACATTTTGCTTCATAGGATTTCTAGGAATATATCCTTTATTTAAATCCCCGCAAACATTGTGAATAGAAACGAATCCTTGTTCTTGCTTTCCAGTGTCTAAAAACCAACCCATGATTTAAATCATTTTAATTAGTATGCTGGAGTTGTTTCTCCAGCTAAATTCTTCACCTCAATAAAATAAACAAAAGCTTACCAAAACACTCTTTGTCACTGTCAATATAAGGCGGCGGTCTCACTTTAGGCGGTTCAGCATTCGGAGATTCAACAAAAGCATAAAAACCTTCAGGCGGTTCCTCTTCTTGTGTAGACGATGACTCATTCAGATGCAAACCTAATTTGCTTCTACTCGGCTCTGCGAATGTCGAGCAGCACATGAGAATCATCTGGAATTTTAATCACCAATTAGCCAATCAAAAACAACCAAACATTTAAATGTTGTAAATAAAAATAACAACCGCGTTTTATTTTCATTTGATTATTAAATTCCGTTACAAAACAAGACATACCTTACGCATTAGTATTCGGTTTTTAACGGTACTTACATCAGCGATACGTGCGTCAGATCTAAAGTGTTTCAATTTCTGTCGCGTCAAATTAATTAAACTCGTCGTGTCGCTATAATTCGAGCCAAGTATTTGTAATTTTCCAAAGGAAAGAGAGTGTTAAACTCGGTAAAATTATTCGGAAAGTTTTTAGAGTATTTGTTTAGAATTATAATTTATAATTTATAATAGATCCGGATACTTTAACGAGCATCAAGATTGAGGATGTTAATTCTAACCTACTTGCAGATAATAGTAGTTAGATTTATATTTTTTTTTTATTTATATAAAATTAATTACAATATAATGATAATGTAGGGTTTTATATTTTCTATTATAAGTTAGTTTATAAATCTTTTGGAAAAATCCCAAGTAAAGTAACTGTTACTGCCTCGACGCATTACATAGATTTCCTGTTACAGTAATAGTAGATGATACTTTCAAAACCGCTATATCGACTAACACGGAAGCTATAAATGATTAATTTTATCAATTTGACCTAATGATTAATTCATTATAATCATTTATTTTTTTTTTTGCCAACTTTAATAAAATTTAATCCAAAAATTGTACAATTTTTATGAATAATAATTATTCTTTTTATTATTACAATAATTTTTAACAATTTTTATTTATACAAAAATTTTTTTAATATTTTAAAACAGTAAATTTATCAAAAAAATTAATTCCACAAAATTTTGATCTTTAAAAATTAATTCAAACATTAAAATTTTTTCTCTCATCAAAATTATCAAAAATTAATTCTAAAATAATTATAAAAATTGCTAATAAAAATAACAAAATTACTTACAACAAAAGTTCGAAAATCCATGATAAGCTTAAAAAGAGATCAACAAAAAAAAGAAAAAATAAATATAATTGTTTATGTACGATAAGACTGAATGAATGAACGTAAGTTGACAATTGTTGAAGATATGATGGTCATAGCAACACTGAAGTTCTTGAACCCGAGTTTCAATGTAAACGGCATTTACCTCCACCTGATTCTTCGGTATTTCTATCCCCTCTAGCCTCTACGCAGGTTAACGTTCCACATTCTCACAACTTAACTGGGCTCGGGACTTAATAATTATCGTAAAACACGTTTGTCTTTGACCTTGACCGACTACAAGATATACTTCCGGAAACATCCGTAAAATCAATCATTTTTTAAACATTTACATTCATTTATTCGGCTTACGACGTGTTGATTTGCTTAATTGAATTGCCTATTTAATTATATTAAGTAACTTGTGCTTCTTCATTACGTAATTTATCGATAAGAAGCGAAGATATATAAGCGAACTCGTTAAATTACGAGTCTATTGTATGATCTAACAATGAATCAAGGTAAAGAGTCTAAGGTTGTACTTGTATTACCACAGCAAGGAAGTTATCTCAAGAATTTAATACAATAGTGGGTGTAGTCATGCGTTATATTATGGAGGTACTGTTATACCTGGCGATACAGTTACACAATGACATAAATACGATCATAAACCGCCATAATACGACATAACAACTATGCCAGCGGCTCAAAGTGTCATTAATTACAATTTGAATCAATAATTTAGTCATACAAGAATATTGGATTGAGCATCAGGATGTGGAAAAGTGTCCGAGTCTAATCAATTAGAACGAAAATTTTGATTAATATTAACTAGCAACCTTGCAGTCACTATGTGACTGCCGTGACTTGTGAATTTTGTTAAATTGTACTGTACTTTCTTAACTATTGCAGTTTTTAAAGATATAAGCTCATCCCGATGTTACACTCATCAAGAGCTTTCATTTGAGTACCCACATGCATTTTGATATATTTTTCATATATACATATATATATATAATATAAATAAATATATGAAAAATTGATGTGGGTACTCAAATGAAAGGTCTTGATGAGTGTAATGTCGGAATGAGCTTATATCTTTGAAAATGTCAATATTTCACAAGATATTTATTAAATTGTACTGTACTTTCTTAACTATTGCAGCTTTTAAAGATATAAGCTCGTCCCGATGTTACACTCATCAAGAGCTTTCATGTGAGTACCCACATACATTTTGATATATTTTTCATAAATTCATATATAAATATATAAAATATATGAAAAATTGATGTGGGTACTCAAATTAAAGGTCTCGATGAGTGTAACATAGGGATGAGCTTATATCTTTAAAAATGTCAATGGTTCACATGATACAAGGTCCTTTCTTAATTATGTTAAATTGCACTGTACTTTCTTAAATATTGACGTTTTTAAAGATATAAGCTCATTCCGATGTTACACTAATCAAGAGCTTTCATTTGAGTACCCACATGCATTTTCATATATTTTTCATATATATATATAATATATATAAATATATGAAAAATTGATGTAGGTACTCAAATGAAAGGTCTCGATGATTGTAATGTCAGAATGAGTTTATATCTTTAAAAATGTCATTAGTTGACAAGATATTTGTTAAAATGCCCTGTACTTTCTTAACTATTGACGTTTTTAAAGATATAAGCTCATTCCAATGTTACACTCATCAAGAGCTTTCATTTGAGTACCCACATGCATTTTGATATATTTTTCATATATTCATATATATAAATATATGAAAAATTGATGTGGGTACTCAAATGAAAGGTCTTGATGTGTAACATCAGGATGAGCTTATATCTTAAAAAATGTCGATAGTTGACAAAATACAAGGTCATCTCTTAATTATGTATCTAGAGATAGAGAATTTTCGAATGCATCCTCAATACTTACCATCATAAATTTAAATCTTGAAGAGGCACAAATTAAAATCAAGATCTTTGCAATGACACTAAATTTTACTAAAAAAACCTATTTTATAATATGACTATCCTGGACACAAAATTTTTCTTATTCTCTTAATAATCTAGATAATTTATGATAAAACATAGTCTTATATGATTTGACAGTGCTTTATTCTGTTAAAAATATACAAAATAATTCGATTACATATCTAGGGGTCAATCAGATGTCTGCCGATTGAAATACCAAAAAGATAAAAGCATAAAACTTCTGAATTAACCTTAAACGGTAGCATTAGGATCGACGTCAAGGTCCAGATAAATGTTGACATCTTTGAAGAACATGTTCGGCCCTTGGAAGTGAGGGTAGTAGATAGGGCGATCGAGAGGGAAGCCCATGGCTTTGTGGTCGTAAGTGTAGCTTCCAAACACGCGAGATTTGTACTCAACTGGTTCCGCGACTGGACTGACGTAGGCGAATAATTGATAGGTCGATCCACCTTGGCTTCCTTTCGGCAAAAGAAGGTGCTCTGGGAATCCGTAGACATTCTGCTTGTAAGTGAATTGCTCAGTGCCGGCGATAGCTTTCTCTACTCTCTTGTAGAAAATTTCACTCGGCTCCTTGTCGGGCATCGTGTAGAAAAAGTCGTGGCTGCTGCGTTCAAGTTTGTTCTCTCCAGCAGTTACTAAAATAAAGATAAAATTACATTAAATTATATTAAATTATTATTAAATCAATAAATCTGGTAACTAATTATTATTTGCAATAATTAAAACTTACAATCAACGATCCAGTAATCCATTTCGTAGAAGTACTTGTAGTTTTCGGAAAAATCAACCAAACTGTGCCGGCTATCGTATTTTGGTCCTAAGAACAGCTGGACTGCTACTTTTTGAGCTTTGTCAGAATTTATCACCATGTGTACGTTGAACGGCTTGTGGTTAAGACGTTGTTGGCGTACTTTTATGAACAGAGAATCAGCTTCTTTTTGGTCAGCAATTGGCAAGCCATTGCTGATCGTCGTGTCGAAGCTGTCGAAGAAAGTCACCAACTTGTCTGTGCTCAGAGACTCAAACTTCAGACCCGGGAAGACTACCTGCTCTTTCGGGTATGGCTTGGAGAGTTCTTTGTATCTGTAGTAGTAGTATCCAATTCTCTTGTAGAGTCTGTAGAACGCTGGGTCTCTCATACATGCGAAAGTAGACTCCAAAGCGCTGGGGATCACTTGGTATGCTGTTTTCGGCTCGAGATTGAAGCCTAGTATTCTTCTAGCAGAAGTATCAATGCTACGGTAGAAGTACTTGTTGAGCGAGTCCTCGTTTCCTTCAATAAGATTTCCCAGTAAGTTAAGACCTTCGTGGGTTTCAATGCTGACCATCTTGCCACCGGCGCTTAAAATAAATCCAGAGTCTACAGCCATGGAAACGCGAGATTCTGCGTCATGAACATCCTACAGAGAAAAGTCATCGAATTATCATCATTTTCTTTCTAAATTATAAATTATTAGCTGTTACTCGCCCGCTCCGCTGGGCGCTTTATAGAATTGCATTTTTAGATCTAGACTTGAAATTTAATTAGAATATTGTTTTGACTTGCACCGATTCCAAATTCTGTCGAATTGGCATGTACCTTTTATCCATGCAATTATTATAGCTAATATTCATTGTAACTTTCAATATGCAATCATTATAACATTTCCGTGTCTTTCTTACAAAAATGAATAATAATTGATATAAAAAAAAAATATTTGTAATGAGCATTGAAAGTTTCGGTTAAAGAAATTGTAGGTCTCATAAGTGAAGAAATCTGCCTAGTATATAAACATAACCAACAGAACTAAAAAATTTATTTTAAACAAATGACAGTCGAATAGCCTCAATTCAGTTGCAATAAAAATTCATTATTTATAAGTCAAAAAAGTATAGGCTCCGGATAAGTAATCACCAACATATCATATACTAAAAACTAAAACCTTCTCCGAAACACGCTGCATCTTATGGTATAAGTATTATTCCGATCGGTTTAGTAGTTTTCGCATCATAACCGGACAAAAAAACCGGATCTCCATTTATTAATATAGATAAGCAATTAAATAACCCAAGTACTTACATGGACGAAGGAGTATTTGTAATGAGGAACTTTGCTCCATTGAGGACGTTGCGGGAACGGTAATCCAGTGTGATAAACCATCGTTGGATAGTATCCAGGATAGAACTCGCTATCCCAAGCAAAGTCTTCAATCTTCTCGAGTCCATTCGCCAAACGTTCCAAGTTGTACCGGTTGAACAATTGCCTGTGTCCGTAGAAGTACTCTTCTCCTCGGGAGTGTTTGTCCAGGCCGAATTCATCGGAGCTCAGCCAGAATGGGTTGTTTTCACGGAAGAAGAAGTAGTACGTGTTGAGACTTACGTCTTCGATGAAGTACTTCAGTTTCATTTCGATGTCGTAGTCTCGGTTCAAGTACCAGCCCGAGTAATTTGCGTGGATTATAAAGTAGCTGTTATCAGCAGAGTCTGAAATGATTTTCATTTTTACTTCGATCATTCCTAAAGCATGCAATGATACACAGTAAAAAAATATTCGTCAAATTTGACCCAAATATTTGTGTTACTGACCGTTCTTACACAAACTAATATTAATTCCACATTCTAGTGTGTTAAATCAGCACATGAGAATGTGAAATTCTGCGCACATAGAGTGTAATATTCTACACAACAATTTTTCCACTTTACACAATGACGAAAAATTTTTTACTGTTTAAATTAATTTGATCTTACCGCCTTTTCTGAGGAGTTTCACATTCTTGGCAGCTTCGATGACTTCAGAGTTGAAGAAAGCGTAGGGATAGATTTCATATGGCGGTGGCAATTGGATGAATTCAGTGTCAGGTCGTCTGATAACGGCTTGGTAAAACGCGAAGATGAATTGGGCCTCGTTGATGTGAGCTCGCGCCCATGCAGCTGTTTTGTAGAAGGTGTCGAAGTCTTTGGCGTAGAAGAAAAGCTTGAAGAGTGCTTTGGTTTCTGACAATAACTTCGGGTAGTAAATAGAGAACAAAGATCCTCTTGGCAGGAATCCGAACTTGTATTGTTCGATAAAGGAAGTTACTGCCTCCTAGAGTGAAGAAATAAATATATGGATTAATAATAATGAAATAGTGGTTGATAATGATGATGAAGACGTACCTTATTGGTGTAGGAATCGATGTTGGCTTCAATACTGTAGTCTAATCCTTCTTTGAACAAATCCTTAATGACGAGATTAGGTTGGGAAGTGTGGTACAGCAAATTGTAAACTTTCTTCTGCTTGACCAGAAATTCTTGGTCTGCAGTCTGTTCCGTGTAGTAAAAACCGCTGGCAGTGGTGATGCAGACCACCACAAGGGCGGACAAAAACACCTCTTTCAGCATTTAATTGCTAGATTTGTAAAAACGAGAATTAATATTTAGCGACTATGTCACGTAGCAGCTGAAAAAGAGTGTTCATCCTCCATTAGACCCATCGAGTTTTATAGTACTCTGATAGTAACTAATCATCAATCATGAACCTCATATCGGGTCACGAGTCTATCACCTACACGCGTTTAGATTTTGTTTTTTTTTTTTTATATTTTCGCTTACAGTGTCTTCATTTATTTACAGTATCATTATCAGAAATGGGATGTAATATTATCTCCAGGAGGGGTAGATACTAGTTTGTAGAAAAATATTTTTGTCGCAATCTAACACTCGTTATTTTTATCATTTACAATTTTTAATTAATGGAAATTATTATTTAATTACTCGGGATTATATTTGTGTGATGAGATTAATAGTCTTAGGAAAGATTAATTAGCAATTAATTTGAAAAAATATTCCATTATTAGTAAATAAAATTTTTCTATTCTAATTGTGTAATAATTGATATATTTTAATCATTATTAGTTATTTTTTTAATAACGTAACTATTTATTTGCAATCAGAATATTTTTTAATCTTTTTAAAGTATTTTTTTATATTCAAAATTTTATCAAGAATTCATTTATAATTTAAATTACTAATATTACAATAAAAAATCTAAAATTTTACCTAGAGTTTAGAGATGTTATGATTCATGACGAAATGATTAAATAAAAATTTACTAACAGCATAAAAACTGATTCTAACAGCTTGCTAATTTCTTTTAAATTGTTTATCATGGATCCGAGAATTATTTCGAATAAATATTAAGTGATAAATTTTTTGAATATTTATTTAAAGTATTTAAATATTGCACAGTCCAAACGAAAAAATTCATATTTTTTATAATAGATATTAGCTACTTTTAAATTATCCAATTCAACAAATAACAAAATATTGAAATTTCAAACAATTAGAATTTTTGGCAAGCAATTTAAATAAAACTATTTTGAGGCCAATGAAATAAAATTTTATGTATAAAATATATTTTTCATTTTTCAAAATAATAAAACTAAAAATGAAAATTCACTGCAGTGAAAATTATCTTGATCTACAGTACAGTATATTATCAAAAAAAAAATTATGTATAATAAACATATACAATAAAACAAAATTGAACGGTTTAGTTGAGTTCTTCAATAGGTTTGTGGTAGACAGTGACATCCTTGAAGTAGGCATTTGGCACAGTGAATGCGTAGGGCACGACAGGTCGGTCCAGAGGATATCCCAAGGGCTTGGCGTCGGTGACGGTCTGACCCCAGACTGGTGAGTCGAATTTGAAGCTGTGGCTCTCGTCAAACTCACTGACGAAGACGAACAACTTGAGTGGAAGACCTTCTCTCTTTCCACGGGGCAGGATCAGGCGGTCGGGGAATCCAGCTACCTGCATGTTGTAGGTGAATGGTTCGTCGGTCTCGATGGCTTTCGTCAAAAGCTTCCAGTACTCTGAGCTACTTGCTTCGTCAGGATATACGTAGATTGATTCATGACTGCTGCGCTCGATTTTGTTGGTACCAGGCTTGACTGTAATGAAAAAGAAATAATAATTATAAACATTTAGTTTTCTTTTTGCATCAAAAATAAATTAAAAAACTTACGGTCGACAATCCATTGCTCCATCTCAATGAACTTGGCCCAGTTGTCAGTGAATTCAAGCTCATGGCCATGGTGGTCGAACTTGGGTCCTAAAAAGACGCGAACATTGGCCTTGACCTTCTTTTTGCTGCTGACGTTGATGTGGTAGGTGAAGGGTTCGTGGTTCAGACGCTGCTGGCGGACCTTTATTACCGTTGATTCTGCGTCTTTTTGTGAAGATACTAGCACACCGTTGCTAACAAGAACATCGTAGGGCTCGAAGAAAGTAAAGAGTTTGTCTACAACGACAGAGTCAATTTTTACTCCAGGGAAGGCTAAGTCTTCGTGAGTGTACTGCGGGAGATGTTCCTTGTACTTCAGGTAGTAGCCGACGATCTTCTTGTAAATACGGAAGAATGCTGGGTCTCTTATGCTGGTGGTGTAGTACTCGAGGGTGCTGGGGACCAGGTGGTTCTTGTCAATTGGTTTAGGCCCAAAGCCGAGAATCATTCTGCTCAAGTGGTCCAAGCTGCCGTAGAATTCTCGGTTCAAAGAGTCTGCATTTCCGTCAACCAAGTTTCCGAGGATGTTCAGACCTTCGGGGGTGTAAATGTTTACTGCTCGGGGTGGGTGGTGGTAGTCATATACTATTCCAGAGTCAATTGTCGCGAGGATGCGGGTTTCTGCTTCTTCGGCGTTCTAAATAATAATAATAATTTTTAATAATTAAAAAGTTTGTCTCATTTTGTTTTTGAAAAATTTAGATTTAAAATTGTGTAAAAAAAAAATTTAATTTATTATTATTAAAATATTAAATATGTGAGTACTTACGTGAACTAAATCAAGCTTGTGATTAGGAATATGACTCCATGCATTACGATGAGGGAAGGGAAGTCCATTGGTATGAGTAAGTGTTGGATAGAAACCAGTCAAAATAGGTTCATGCCAGTCAATGAATTCAATTTCTCCCATATTATTGGACAAACGCTCCAAATAGTAACGAGCGAGTAATTGTTTGTATCCAAAGAAGTATTTTTCTCCTCGAATTTCCTTCTGAAGATGTTGATAGACTTCACTGTTCATGAAGTGCGGGAAATCATTAACAAAAAAGAAATATGAAGTGCAGAGACCAATATCTTCAGTAAAGTAGGTCAATTCTTCATCAGCGTTCTCATGGTGCAGGTACCAACCACTGTAGTTTGCCGGGATCACAATGTCGCCGCCTTCGTGGTAATTTATGGCCAGAGATTTTTTGGTTTCTGCAAAATTAGATCCGACAATTATGAATTTGTCTTTAAAAAAAAATAAATTACATAATTTTCAATTAATCACCGGCATCTCCTAGTTTGATGCTACGAATAGCTTGCATAACATCGGAGTTGAAGAAAACGTGTGGAATAATTTCGTACAGAGGCGGCAAACGTAGGTTACGGGTGTCTGGACGATGGATCGCCGCTACGGCCAAAGTGTATCCAAATAATTTGGAGTTAACGTTGAAGCGAGCCCAAATCGCGGTCTTGTAGAAAGTGTCGTAGTCTTTGGCGAAGAAGAAAATTCGGAAAAGCGCCACAGTTTCTTCGTAATGCGCCGGGTGGAATGGCGAGTAGACTACGTCACGAGGAAGCAATCCTTGCTTGTAAAGCCGGATGTAGTCATGGACGTAAGTCTGCGAAAAGAAATTCGTTCTGGTTTAATAAATAGTCATAAGTAAATTATTAAAACAAAAATGTAATACCGCGTTTGTGTAAGAGTCAACATGATCTTCAATGTTGAACGATTTAGCAATTTCGGAGAATTCTGGATGAATAGTGGTCGGTTGATCATAGTGCCAGAAGATATCCCACAGGTCTTTTTGCCTGGTCAAATAAGCCCTCTCGGCGACATCTATGGTACCAGATTGCTTGTGGACAGCCGCCAAGCAAAGGCTGGTTGTTGCCAAGACCACCAAAATTTTAATCATCACGAGAAACAGACCGATGATTATATATCTCGGGAGCCGGAAATCGCGCCTATAGGTAAACGTATGTGAACGGTACGCAGAATAAAAGCTACTGGATGCACGGGTGCTGTCCAGTTCAAGGGGTAGAGGAAAAACTGAATATGGAACAGTGTCACGGTTGACTTTTTATATGCTCTAAATTATCCCCCTACTCAGGTGAGCTCCTTTGTTCTAGGAACCGCGATAGGTTTCCGCGATTTATGCGCAACGTTACGTTAAGCGGTAAGTTGTCGCGTTAACGAAAGGAATTTATTACATCGGCCAGATAAACGATCAAAAATAACTTGGAGTATAAGCTAACTTATCAGCCATTAGTATTATTAGAATTTATAGGCTACGCAATTTCATTTAATCGATCATTTTTATAATTATTTTGTAAAAAGTTAATTGCTTTTATACACATTCATTCGTATAAGAATTTTCGAAAAACAAACTAATTATCAAAAATAAGTTCTTCTCTATTAAAAAATACGCAATCAACATCGAAATAAAACAATATTATTCTTTTTAATTCTTTTTTTTGAAGTTTTAACCTTTCACCTCTGTAGTAGGATTTTCCATATTTAAGGAATTCAAAAATCGATGCAAAGTGCGACCTGGGAATCGTCGTCCTAAGTAAAATGAATACCCACATTAATATAGTTAGTCACTAACTAATAGCAAATTAATTGATTAATATTTTATTAATCAATTAATCAAAAAAATAACTTGAGAAGCATAGAGTCGTGCGAGGTATCATTTTTCAGGAAATTTTCTCAGCTTTTTGACTATCTATCTCAAATTGTTCTTAAGAATTTCAGTGATCCTGTATCCAGATTCTATAACCAGTTTCGCTGGATTTTTTGATAATTTTGATTTCTTCGTAAATAATCAGTTAAAATTTAATTTAATTTTGAACATTAGTGTAGAATCAGTCTTATTCTTACATTTTCAATACAAAAAGTTCCGAAAATGTAGAAAAATTAACGATTAAAAATAACTGAGAGTACTTGCCAACTTATTTGATAATTTTTATGATTGTATTATTATTTTGCAGAATGATGATTGCTTCTATATTAATACACAGCCATTCGTATAAGAATTTCTGAAAAACAAACTAATTATCAAAAATAACTTCTTCTCGATTAAAAAATACGCAATCAATGTCGAAATAAGGCAATATAATTCCATTTTTTTATGTTTTGATCTTCGACCTCTGAAGTAGGATTTTTCATACATAAAAAATTCAAAAACCGACACAGAGAGAGACCTAGGGATCGTCGTCCCAAGTAAAATGAATACCCACATTAATATATTTAGTCACTAACTAATATCAAAAGATATTTATTAATCAATTAATCGAAAAAATAACCTGAGGCCAATGAAATAAAATTTTCTGTATAAAATATATTTTTCATTTTTCAAAATAATAAAACTGAAAATGAAAATTCACTACAATAAAAATTATCTTAATCTACAGTACAGTATATTATCAAAAAAAATTATATATAATAACATATACAATAAAACAAAATTAAACGGTTGAATTGAGTTCTTCAACGTGTTTGTGGTAGACAGCGACATCCTTGAAGTAGGCATTTGGCACGGTGAATGCGTAGGGCACGACAGGTCGGTCCAAAGGATATCCCAAGGGCTTGGCGTCGGTGACGGTCTGGCCCCAGACTGGTGAGTCGAATTTGAAGCTGTGGCTCTCGTCAAACTCACTGACGAAGACGAACAACTTGAGTGGAAGACCTTCTCTCTTTCCACGGGGCAGGATCAGGCGGTCGGGGAATCCAGCTACCTGCATGTTGTAGGTGAATGGTTCGTCGGTCTCGATGGCTTTCGTCAAAAGCTTCCAGTACTCTGAGCTACTTGCTTCGTCAGGGTATACGTAGATTGATTCATGACTGCTGCGCTCGATTTTGTTGGTACCGGGCTTGACTGTAATGAAAAAGAAATAATAATTATAAACATTTAGTTTTCTTTTTGCATCAAAAAATAAATTAAAAAACTTACGGTCGACAATCCATTGGTCCAATTCAATGAAGTTTTCCCAGTTGTCAGTGAATTCAAACTCATGGCCATAGTGGTTGAACTTGGGTCCTAAAAAGACGCGAACAGTGGCCTTGACCTTCTTGTCGCTGCTGACGGTGATGTGGTAGGTGAAGGGTTTGTGGTTCAGACGCTGCTGGCGGACCTTTATTACCGTTGATTCTGCGTCTTTTTGTGAAGATACTAGCACACCGTTGCTAACAAGAACATCGTAGGGCTCGAAGAAAGTAAAGAGTTTGTCTACAACGACAGAGTCAATTTTTACTCCAGGGAAGGCTAAGTCTTCGTGAGTATACTGCGGGAGATGTTCCTTGTACTTCAGGTAGAAGCCGACGATCTTCTTGTAAATACGGAAGAATGCTGGGTCTCTTATGCTGGTGGTGTAGTACTCGAGGGTACTGGGGACCAGGTGGTTCTTGTCAATTGGTTTGGGTCCAAAGCCGAGAATCATTCTGCTCAAGTGGTCCATGCTGCCGTAGAATTCTCGGTTCAAAGAGTCTGCATTTCCTTCAACCAAGTTTCCGAGGATGTTCAGACCTTCGGGGGTGTAAATGTTTACTGCTCGGGGTGGGTGGTGGTAGTCATATACTACTCCAGAGTCAATTGCTGCGTGGATGCGGGTTTCTGCTTCTTCGGCGTCCTAAATAATAATAATAATAATTTTTAATAATTAAAAAATTTGTTTCATTTTATGTTTTTGAAAAATTTAGATTTAAAATTATGTAAAAAAATTTTAATTTATTATTAAAAAAATATTAAATATGTGAGTACTTACGTGAACTAAATCAAGCTTGTGATTAGGAATATGACTCCATGCATTACGATGAGGGAAGGGAAGTCCATTGGTATGAGTAAGTGTTGGATAGAAACCAGTCAAAATAGGTTCATGCCAGTCAATGAATTCAATTTCTCCCATATTATTGGACAAACGCTCCAAATAGTAACGAGCGAGTAATTGTTTGTGTCCAAAGAAGTATACTTCTCCACGAACTTCCTTCTGAAGATGATAGACATCGCTGTTCATGAAGTGCGGGAAGTCATGAGCAAAGAAGAAATAGTAAGTGCAGAGACCAATATCTTCAGTGAAGTAGGTCAATTCTTCATCAGCGTGCGGATGGTGCAGGTACCAACCACTGTAATTTGCCGGGATCACAATGTCGCCGCCTTCGTGGTATTTTATGGCTAGAGATTTTTTGACACCTGCAAAATTAGATCCGAAGATTATGAATTTGTTTTTAAAAAAAATAAATTACATAATTATCAATTAATTACCGGCATCTCCTATTTTGACGCTACGAATAGCTTGCATAACATCGGAGTTGAAGAAAGCATGTGGAATAATTTCGTACAGAGGAGGCAAGCGTAGATGAACGGTGTCTGGACGATGGATCGCCAGTATGGCTAAAGTGTGTCCAAATAATCCGACGTTAACGTTGGAGCGAGCCCAAATTGCGGTCTTGTAGAAAGTGTCGTAGTCTTTGGCGAAGTAGAGTATTCGGAAAAGCGCCACAGTTTCTTCGTAATGCGCCGGGTGGAATGGCGAGTAGACTACGTCACGAGGAAGCAATCCTTGCTTGTAAAGCCTGATCCAGTCATGGACGTAAGTCTGCAGAAATAAAATCGTTCTGGTTTAATAAATAGTCATAAATAAATAAATAAAACAAAAATGTAATACCGCGTTTGTGTAAGAGTCGACATGATCTTCAATGCTGAACGACTTAGCAATTTCGGATAATTCTGGATGAATAATGGTCGGTTGATTATGGTGCCAGAAGATATCCCACAGGTCCTTTTGCCTGGTCAAATAAGCCTTCTTGGCGACATTTATGGTACCAGATTGCTTGTGGATAGCCGCCAAGCAAAGGCTGGTTGTGGCCAAGACCACCAAAATTTTAATCATCGCGAAAAACAGAGCTACTGCTTGAAAACTCTGTACTGCACTATGCAATTAATAATTACGAAGCATCTTTATATACTGGGGGTTTGTTGGTAACCTTTGACGTTGTCTTAAAATTAAAAAAAATACGCTTTATTAGTTTAATAATTATTTATCTTGAAGATAATATTAATAAATTCGGATGTATAATACTTTTAGCATAGACATATACTTATAAGCTTTAATTATTTAAATAAACTCGCGGACATAGTTATCTATGACCTCTGATTCCCGAATACTGGGTATAATTTATATCGCAGGTTTATCAGGTGGTTCAAGTTCGTTGTTTACTAGATTTTTAACTACTCAGTATTTTTAATTTTTGACTTTTAGTCTCCGGTTATTGACCGCGGTTACTATCTTTGATACATCGTTAATTAATTAAGTTATGTACATCAATTTATTTGGAATTATTATCTAATAGAAGATAAATAATTATGTTGACTTGAAATGACGCAATAGAATTTAAGTTATTTTTGTTAAAAAAAAATAAAGTATTTTTTAAATTCAAATTTCATTTTATATTTATTGAGTAAATCAGTTAATAATTGAAAATTATTATTAAAAAAAACACGACATATTTATTGACACATCTCACGCGTCAAAAGTGTTAGATCATTCCGACGTTATGTCGAGTATCAATAATTATCGTGATTTCTCGCGTGATGATATTAAAAGATTCAATTCATTTGTCCTCTATTAAAGAAATATAAATTGACGTTAATTAATAAAGGAATTAGAAAAACTAATAATACGATAGACGATACTTGTAAAAAATTTAAGTATCACAATTATATTTCTCGGTAATCTTTATTACTATTAATTTTATTAATTACTTGGACAGTCTTTCGGTTGATCAAGAATCTTTAGAATTGATTTTTTCATTGATCGAAAATTAACAATAATTACTAATGAAAAATTTGATATTACAATCCAAATAGTATGAACTAGATATTATTTATTTAACTTATGCACGGAAAAAAGTAAACTGTAAAATTCACTCGGATTCCGGTTAATTTGTATAGTTTCAAACAGTATCGCGGACATCGAGGTAGCACAAATGTAAATATTACAAAACTTAATGTAGAAAGTGTAAAAGCCACAATTTATAATTTAATATCGAAAATGTGATCAGTAGCTGTCACTATAGTAAATAACGACTCTCTCATTTTAAAAAATTAAAGTTTCAAACAATAAAAATTGCCGTTTCAATATACAGTCTATACTATGAAACAGTAAAAATTCTACTCTTAAAATATATATTTTACCATTCCAAGCAAATCAATAATTATAGTTTGATTTTTAGCGTTGCGTTTAAAATTTACCATTTTACTCTGTAAATATTGACGTTGCTTGAATAGAAATATAATACTGTAGTTTGTGTTTTTTACATATCATACGATCATTTTTTAGGTACGAAGTGATAAATATCAAAGTCAAAATTTTTAATTATTATACTTTAACATTTTGGACTTTCACATAGCGAATATTATTGTTTGAAATAGTATTTTCTTCCATGTAAATAATAGATTGTAGCATTTAAATGAAAAATATTATAAAGTGATTGTTAAAATCACGATTTTACTGTTTGAAATAATAATTTTTTCCAGTTGATCATTACTTATTATAAATCAACTATTATTAATGACAGTTTACTTTTTTCCGTGTGTTCTTCTCATAAATAGTACAGTACTATTGAATTTTGCAACTATATTATTTAATCATTCAAAATTATTAACTTCCTTAAAATACGATGATGTTGGTCTTCTATATTTAATATTGTTATACGTGTACTTTATTATAAAAATTATATATATTATTGTCATTCGGCTATTTTGCCTTGACATAAAAATTGAATAAATAAATAAATAAATAAATAAATAAATTATAACTTTGAAATCTATTCTTTTTTAAATATATTTTTATCATAACAAACTCATCTATTTAAAAATAAACGTTTTCCAAAATTAATATTTTAAATTTTCAAATTACCAAATCTTACAATCAAATTATCGATCTCCAATTGCTGTTCTTAATATAAACCGTACAAATCATTCTTAACCATAATTTTGAAATAAAGGAAAAAGGTTCTATTCAAATTATAAGATATTGTGGTATTAGTGGTAGTCGCTGTAATTCTTGTCGTAGTGGATGTAGACGTCCTTGAAGAACATGTTGTTGAGATCGAAGAACCATGGCTTCATTGGTCTGTCCAATGGGAATCCAAATGGCTTGCCGTCGTACATCATCTTGCCGAACATCGGGAGGTCGAAGAAGGTGGTCTTGCTCTCGTTGAATGGATAGATGAACACGTACAGTTTGAATGGCATACCGCCGACGGCTCCCCTAGGAAGGTACAAGTTATTAGGGAATTTGTAGCCCTTGTCGTGGTAGGTGAATGGTTCGCTTCCTTCAATTGATTTGTACAATTTCTTGTAGAAGTAGTCGGATCCCATGAAGTCGTTGACAGTGAACATTGAGTCGTTGCTGTGGTGTTTGATTGTGTTCATGCCAACCTTGACTGTAATTTAACGAAAAATTATTTTATTAAATCATCAATTAAATTGCCAATAAGAAAATTTTTTTAAAGACTTGTTTTAGAGCAAGAAGACTTTTTTTTTGAGACATTGTATAATATTTTAAATTTTACAAATTCATTAAGTGCCAGTGTCTCAAGAAAATGCTTGTATTTTTTCATCTATAAATTTTGCAATATTTTGTTGAAACAAATTTTTGTGTTGCTCGTTAAATATTTTGAATTAGTTATCAAAAAAAGAATTTTTTTTCTGTGCCTTTAATCACGAAAAAAAAAAGAATACTTACAGTCAAAGTAGAATTTATCAAACCCAACGAAGTTGTACCAGTTGTGGTACATGTAGTTTGGGTCCTTGAAGTAGTCGTTGTCCATGGATGGTCCCAAAAAGATGCGAACTACACCTTTGATGTTCTTGTCGCTCTTAACATCAATGTGGTAGGTGAAGGGTTTGTAGTTGAGACGGTACTTCTTGACCTTGATGGTGAAGCTCATGCCATCCTTGAAGGTGTCAACAGTGACAGCGTTGTTGATGAAGTATTCGTAGGGTTCCATGAAGGTGACAAGTTTGTCAACCTTGACGTCTTCAATCTTGATGCCTGGGAATTCGAGCTCTGAGCGGGTGTAGGATGGGAGGTGGCATTTGTATCTGAAGAAGTAGCTGAGGATTCTCTTGTAGAGGCGGTAGAAGGCCGGGTCGCGGAGACTGGTGCTGTGGACTTGGAGAGCGCTGGGGATGAAGCAGTTCTTGTGCTTGCAGTCGTAGTTGAAGCTGAAGATGTCACGGTAGAGAGCGTCGATAGCGCCGTAGAAGCGAGTGTTGCAGGAGTCGTAGTTGCCTTCGATTAAGTTGCCGAGGTAGTTGAAGCCCTCTGGGGTGTAGAGACCGTATTGCTTGCCTTCGTGGTCGTAGATAAATCCGCTGTCGATAGCGGCCAAGATGCGGGACTCAATGTTCTCGATTTCGTTTACGTATTTGTATTTGTAGGAGGGAATTTGACTGTGGTGGTCGCGACTGGGCATTGAGACTCCGTTTCCGTAGACCAGGTTGGAGAAGTAGCCGGGGGTGAAGGACTGGTAGAAGTCGAAGTCTTCGATCTCACCCATACCGTTGCTCAGACGTTCCAAGTAGTAGTGGGCCATGAGCTGTTGGTGGAGGTAGTAGTAGAGTTCTCCACGGATGTGTTTTGGCATGTCCACGTCGCTCCGGTTGATCCAAAAGGGGAAGAGGTTGCGGAGGTAGTAGTAGTAGTTGTTAAGGCCTACATCGTCGGTGAAGTATGACAGGTGGTATTCTTTGTCCATGTACCATTTCATGAATTGGCTGGTTGCGTTTCTGTCGATCAAGGAGTAGTCCAAGAAGAGATCTTCACCGCTGGTTTTCTTCATGCCTGTTCTTTTTTCTAAAAAAAATTACTATTTTAAAAATTTTCTCTATAAAAAAATTTATTTTTCCGCCAAAAAAAATTTTTTCTTTTTATATGCATTTTAATACTTAGTAAAAAAAAGAACTTACTGTAGCTCATGTAGTAACGGTGTGCTTCCTGGATGAATTCGTTGTCGAAGAAGAGGTGTGGGTAGACTTCGTACATAGGTGGCAATACGATGTATTTGCAGTCGGGACGGTACATAACAGCGGTTGTAAGAGCGGTGACGAACATTCCGTGGTTGATGTAGTGGCGGCACCAACAGGCAGTCTTGTAGAAGGTTTCAAAGTCCTTAGCGGTGTAGAAGAGCTTGAAAAGGGCGCGAAGTTCTTCACGGTGTTCCTTGTAGTAGACCGAGAAGAGGGATTTGCGGCTGAGCATACCCAACTTGAATCTGTACATGAATTCGCGGACGATCTCCTGGAAAATTCAATTCAAATATTAGTAAATAGAATAGAAAATTATTTAAAAAAATTTTAATAATTATTAGAGTCGTACCTTGTCTTGGTAGTCCTCGATGTGTTGGATAATGTCGTAATTGCGGCCGGTTTCGTACCAATCGGCTCCACGAAGATCAGTCTGTTCGACGTACATGAAAAGGTCGTAGATTTCCTTCTGCTTGTGGAGAAAGTTTATGTCAGCAGTGTGAGTCTCCACTGCCATTGCCTGGGTGAGGCAAAAGGCCGAGATGGCCAACACCAAGAGCTTCATCATCTTCGTTGCCGTACGTATACTTTTCCTCTTTGGTTATATTGTTGCTTGAACCATCAAATAAAGGAGGAATTATCGCGAGAAACTACTGGAAAAAAATTACTGGATGCACGGGTGCTGTCCGGTTGACGTGTTAGAGGAAAAACTGAATATGGAGCAATGTCACGGTTGATTTTATATGCTCTAAATTTTCTCCCTACTTAGGTGAATTCCTTTGTTCTAAGAAATCAGGGCGGCTCCCGCGATTAATAGTTATTAAAAATAACTGGAGTATAAACCAATTAATCAGTCATTAGTATTATTAGAATTCATATGCAACTATTCAATTTCATTTAATCGATAATTTTTATATTTATATAATTATTTTGTAGAACGTTAATTGCTTTTATACTAAGACACAGCCATTCGTATAAGAATTTTTGAAAAACAAACTAATTATCGAAAATTACTTCTTCTAGATTAAAAAATACGCAATCAATATCGAAATAAAACAATATAATTCCATTTTTTAAAGTTTTGACCTTTGACCTCTGTAGTAGGATTTTCCATTTTTTTAAAATTCAAAAATCGACGAAGAGTGCGACCTGGGGATCGTCGTACCAAACAAAATGAACGACGCCGTAACAAAAAAAAACCGCCGATAAAATAACCGAACGATATTATAATCATGTTACAAAATAACCAGTGGATTCTCGATAACTCGAACCTTGTTAAGTCGAAATCCTCAGTAACTCGAAAAAAATTTGTATTCCCTTCCGCTGAACTCTTAAATTCGCGATACCTCGAATTATTTAGACTCTGTTACTCGAACTTAGTATTGTTTCCCTTCCAGTATCGACAAAGGATATTTATACACTATAACTCGAATTTTAAAAGTGAAACTCTATAAGTCGAAGTTAGTAAAATATAAAGCCGTTTTTCTCCGAACTGTCCAAGCTTATAGCCATCAAATCTAAATTCCTATAAGAATTTTCAATGCTTCTTATATTCTTGTTTGCAATGTATATTTTCTCTCTAAGTTATTTTTTTGCAGGTCAAGTGTTTTCTTAATGTTTTTGGTCTACTTGCAAATTTTGAACATCTTGTTAAGTCGAAAACTCTTTAACTCGAAGTTTTAATCACTTCCGTTGAAGTTTGAGTTATCGAGAGTCCACTGTAATAAAATAACCAAACGACAAAATATTCAGATCATAAAAGTTTATAATTAATATCTTACAAATAAATCAACAAGTAAGCTTGTTATTATAATATGCCCTTTTTTCATAAATTTTGTGTGTGTTTATGCGAAAATATTTTTATTATAATATTTTGTCGTTCAGTTGTTGTAATACTTGGTTATTTTGTTACATTGTTATAATGTCGTTCGGTTATTTTATCTGCCGTTATTTTGTCGCGGCACCAAAATGAATACCCACATTAATATATTTAGTTACTAACTAATAGCAAATTAATTAATTAATATTTTATTAATTAATTATTAAAAAATATTACCTGAGAGTTATCGAGTGGTGCGAGGCATCATCTTTTAGCAAATTTTCTCAGCTTTTCAACTAGCCTACTCAAATTGCCCTAAGAAATTTCAAAACCTTATCATTCGATGGGAGTTTTTAATTTCGCCGAATTCCAAGTAAAGTTTTTTAGCTGAAAATCGATGGAAAGTTTCGAAGAAATCTCGAGCGGATGCAATTACAACTAATAATAATTGAGCCATTATCAGTTACTTAAAAATAAATTTTTTTTTCGTCGTTATTTTATTTCTAATTGTTTGGATAAAATTTATGATGATCTTCGGGAATTTTATTTTTTAGGTTCTCAAACTAACCCGTAAGTGTAAGTTAATCATAAATGTGTGTGTGTGTGTGTGTGTGTGTATGTGGTAATGGACGGATCTATCTCAAACATTAACCACACTCCAACTTTTAAACTAAAACGATAATTCAAGATTTTCGATGTCCATACAACCGTCTGTCATATTTTTAACTTCCCGCTAAGAAAATTGAAATTAACTACAAATAAAAATTACAAACTTTTAAATTCAAATGAATTTTTTCAATTTTATAAATTCAATTGCTTGAGTACATTATTGTTTTTTAATTTTATCTACTTCAATCTTATATTCATCCAATATTACAATCCAAATAGTATAAACTAAATATTATTTATTTAACTTATTTTATTATAACTTTGAAATCTATTACTTCTTAAATATATTTTTATCATAAAAAATTCATACATTCAAAAACTAACATCTTTCAAAATTAATATATTAAATTTTCAAATTACCAAATCTTACAATCGAATTATCGATCTGCAATTGCTGTTCTTAATATAAACCTTATTAACAATTCTTAACCATAACTTATTAAATAAAGGAAAAAGGTTCAATTAAAATGAAAAAATATCACAAAAAAAATTATAATTCAAATATATATTTTTATTTATAGGCAAAAATCAATATTACAATTACAAATGTATTTAATTATAAAAATTATACAAAACAGTAACGAATAATGATAGATCCTAGCACAAACCAAAAACTAACAGTCGTCATAATAAACCGAAAGCATAAATTTAGTACATTTTACCGTGTTCTTTGTAGTGGTATGGATTGCTGTCATGGTGTTCGTAGTCCTTGTAGTGTTCGAAGCCCTTTGGGTACTCGAATCCCTTGTGGTGTTCAAAGCCTTTTGGGTATTCGAATCCTTTGTGGTGTTCAAAGCCCTTTGGGTATTCGAATCCTTTGTGGTGTTCAAAGCCCTTTGGGTATTCAAAGCCTTTTGGGTATTCAAAACCTTTTGGGTATTCGAATTCTTTGTGGTGTTCGAAGCCCTTTGGGTACTCAAAGCCCTTTGGGTACTCAAATCCCTTTTGGTACTCAAATCCCTTGTAGTGTTCATAGTCCTTGGGGAAATCGTATCCCGCTGGGAAGTCTTTGTACATGTATTTGTCGAAGTGCTTGTATCCATCAGTGTACTTCATGTAGTCCATGTGCTTTGAGTACATGTTGTCATACTTGTGGTAGTAGTGGTAGTCGCTGTAATCCTTGTCGTAGTGGATGTAGACGTCCTTGAAGAACATGTTGTTGAGATCGAAGAACCATGGTTTCATTGGTTTGTCCAATGGGAATCCAAATGGCTTGCCGTCGTACATCATCTTGCCGAACATTGGGAAGTCAAAGAAGGTGGTCTTGCTCTCTTCGAATGGATAGATGAACACGTACAGTTTGAATGGCATACCGCCAACGGCTCCCTTAGGAAGGTACAAGTTGTTGGGGAATCCGTAGACTTTCTCGCTGTAGGTGAATGGTTCGCTTCCTTCAATTGATTTGTACAATTTCTTGTAGAAGTAGTCGGATCCCATGAAGTCCTTGGCAGTGTACACTGATTCAGAGCTGTAGCGTTCGATTGTGTTCATGCCAACCTTGACTGTAATTTAACGAAAAATCATTTTATTGAATCATCAATCATATTGGTTAAGAAAATTTTTTTAAAGACTTGTTTTAGAGCAAGAATAATTTTTTTTTTTTTTGAGACATTGTATAATATTTTAAATTTTACAAATTCATTAAGTGCCAGTGTCTCAAGAAAATGCTTGTATTTTTTCATCTATAAATTTTACTTGCAATATTTTGTTGAAACAAATTTTTGTGCTGCTCGTTAAATATATTGAATTAGTTATCAAAGAAAGAATTTTTTTTCTATGCATTTAATCACGAAAAAAAAAGAATACTTACAGTCGAAGTAGAATTTGTCAAGCTCAACAAAGTTGTACCAGTTGTAGAACATGTAGTTTGGTTCCTTGAAGTAGTACTCGTCCATGGATGGTCCCAAGAAGATGCGAACCATACCCTTGGTGTTCTTGTCGCTCTTAACATCAATGTGGTAGGTGAAGGGTTTGTAGTTAAGACGGTATTTCTTGGCCTTGATGTTGAAGCTCATGCCATCCTTGAAGGTGTCAACAGTGACAGCGTTGTTGATGAAGTATTCGTAGGGTTCCATGAAGGTGACAAGTTTGTCAACCTTGACGTCTTCAATCTTGATGCCTGGGAATTCGAGCTCTGAGCGGGTGTAGGATGGGAGGTGGCATTTGTATCTGAAGAAGTAGCTGAGGATTCTCTTGTAGAGGCGGTAGAAGGCTGGGTCGCGGAGACTGGTGCTGTAGATTTGGAGAGCGCTGGGGACGAAGCAGTTCTTGTGCTTGCAGTCGTAGCTGAAGCCGAAGATGTCGCGGTAGAGAGCGTCGATGGCGCCGTAGAAGCGGGTGTTGCAGGAGTCGTAGTTGCCTTCGATTAAGTTGCCGAGGTAGTTGAAGCCCTCTGGGGTGTAGAGACCGTATTGCTTGCCTTCGTGGTCGTAGATGAATCCGCTGTCGATAGCGGCCAAGATGCGGGACTCGATGTTCTCAGCTTCGTTTACGAATGGGTATTTGTAGTAGGGAGTTTTGCTGTAGCGGTCGCGGCTGGGCATTGGGACTCCGTTTCCGTAGACCAGGTTGGAGAAGTAGCCGGGGGCGAAGGATTGGTAGAAGTCGAAGTCTTCGATCTCACCCATACCGTTGCTCAGACGTTCCAGGTAGTAGCGGGCCATCAGCTGTTGGTGGACGTAGTAGTAAAGTTCTCCACGGATGTGTTTTGGCATGTCCAGGTCGCTCAGGGTGATCCAGAAGGGGAACAGGTTGCGGATGTAGTAGTAGTAGTTGTTAAGGCCTACATCGTCGGTGAAGTATGATAGGTGGTATTCTTTGTCCATGTAGTATTTCATGAATTGGTTGGTTGCGTTTCTGTCGATCAGGAAGTAGTCGAAGAAGTGACCTTCACCGCCGGTTTTCTTCATGCCTGTTTTTTCGAAGAAGAAGAAATAATTTAGTTGAAATAAAAAAATTTGTAAGATCAAAATTTTTTTTAAAGAAAATTTTCTTTTGGCTAAATAAAATTTTTTAAAAAATTGCATTTTTAATTTATTAAAATTTCTACAAGTCCATTTTTTGAATAATTTTTTTTTGTTATAATTTATTTATTAAAAAAAATTGTCAAGTGAAAGCTAAATTTAATGTCATTATTTTTAATGATTATTCTAAAAATTTTTCCTAGAAAAAAATTTATTTTTCCACCAAAAAAATTTTTTCTTTCTATACATTTTAATACTTAGTAAAAAAAAGAACTTACCATAGCTCATGTAGTAACGGTGTGCTTCCTGGATGAATTCGTTGTCGAAGAATAGGTGTGGGTAGACTTCGTACATAGGTGGCAATACGATGTATTTGCAGTCGGGACGGTACATAACAGCGGTTGTAAGAGCGGTGACGAACATTCCGTGGTTGATGTAGTGGCGGCACCAACAGGCAGTCTTGTAGAAGGTTTCAAAGTCCTTAGCGGTGTAGAAGAGCTTGAACAGGGCGCGAAGTTCTTCACGATGTTCCTTGTAGTAGACCGAGAAGAGGGATTTGCGGCTGAGCATACCCAACTTGAATCTGTACATGAATTCGCGGACGATCATCTGGAAAATTCATGCCGAATATTAGTAAATAGAATAGAAAATTATTGTAATAATTATTCGGATTGTATAATACCTGGTCTTGGTAGTCCTCGATGTGTTGGAAAATGTCGTAATTGCGGCCGGTTTCGTACCATTCGGCTTCATGAAGATCAGTCTGGTCGACGTACATGAAGAGGTCGTAGATTTTCTTCTGCTTGTGGAGGAAGTCCATGTCAGCAGTGTGAGTCTCCATTACCATTGCCTGGGTAAGGCAAAAGGCCGAGATGGCCAACACCAAGAGCTTCATCATCTTCGTTGCCGTACGTGTACTTTTCTTCTTCGGTATATTGTTGCTTGAACCACCAAAGGAAGGAGGATGCTTCTCTGCTGCATTCCCCAGGCTTTTATACCAAACTTCATGAGGCTCAATCGCAATGACCCATGATCTCTTTATATTTTATGCTTAAGTTTTAGTAATGTTAATCCACTCTTGCGCAAATCTTTGATTGCCAATTATTGTCAACTTCTCTTTTTTTGCTGATTACTCTTGCTTTAATATTTGGTATAATATACACTTAAAAAAGAAGTCGGTAGTAATGGTAATGTTAATTAAAAAGATTAGTTACTTAAAATTTGTAATTAATTATAATAGAATAAATAACAGTTATTTATTTTCTTCGAAAAAAATTTTTTTTTTTAATTTTTATTTTGAATAAATATATAAGAATTTTTAATGATTATAAAACCAGGAAAATTTTTTTATTTTTGTAACAAATTAGCTATAAAAAAATTCTACATGAAAAAATTGAAAAAAAAATTTTTTTTAATAATTTCTTCATTTTTTAAAAATAATTTTTTATGATCTGATTCCTTAAAAAAGTACTTAAGAAAAGATTTTTTTAAAATTTGTTTTGATAATTTTTTTTAACTGCTTAATATAGAATTTTTTCAATTAATTTTCTTTATCATTAATTAATTATTATAAAAATACTAAAAATTTTTAGATCTGTTAATTTTAGTACCACAAATTTTAATTTTAATAACTTCATCTTTGTAGCTGACATTTTTAATTATTTTTATGTAAGGTAAAAAATCCAGTTATTGACACTTACAATTTTATTCTAATTAAAAAAATAAAATGTTCTGAAAAAACCAATTATCTTAAAATTTATAAGTCAAAAATTATATTTATTAATTTATTAGATTTGTTTTATTTAATTAAAATAAAATTGCAGAGGTCAATAACTGGGTCTTTTACCTTATTAAATGACTTTTAGTCAATAGGAAAAGTTATCAATTATAATTACTATTTATTACTAAAGTTTTTGATGAGAAAATTTTTACTGCAGGTGAAATGTCGTGATGTCCTATGTTACTCATAAATTTTTTTCAAATTGTTATCTGGTAATTTACATTCTTATAAAAATTAAATAATTTATATTCTTATAAAAATTAAATAATTATAAAAAAAATTTTATAATAAAAATCTTACATACAAAAATAAAAAAAAATTGTGATAGATTTTTAAAAATATATATTTTTTTACAATAATTGATTATAAAAATCTAAAAAATTGTCAGGTCTGCTGATTTCAGTAGCATGTATTAAATTTTTTTTTCTTTTTCTTCAATAGAAGTAACATATTACGTATGCATTAAAAAATAATTTGCTACTTTAATAAGTATTATTATTATTATTAAAAATGATTACATTGTATCACTTCTTTTTATTCACCCGTGTTATTTTTTATCATACAATTACGCTTAATATATTAGTATTAAAACTATTTGGCAAATGAAGATAAAAATTTAAAAAATTTATCTTTAAAAGTTTATCTTATACTTCAGAAGTTGCGTGATCAATTAACCACCAACTATTTTAGAAAAAAAAACTTCTTACATAACAAGTCTAAACATGAATTTATAATTTTATTTTAATTCTTTAAATTCTTTTACACGTAAAATTTATAATTTTCAATAAAATAAGATAAACTTGATTTTTAATTTTCTAAAATTTATAAATTTTGTATTGGACCTTACAGACTCAGCCGTCCATCTTACGGCATTAAATAAATTTTATTTTGTTTAAGAAATTTTGTATGAAAATTATTTTTATTCTGAGTAATTTTTTTTTTCTGAAATAATAATTATTTTTGTTATTATTATTATTTTAGTAATACTTTGGCACACTTTTATAATTTAAAATTATAGTCTAAGTATACAAAAATAATTTAATTTTGTCTTTTTTTAATCTAGATTTGCGCAAATTATTTTTTTTCCGTCTTTGAAGATAAATATTTAAAACAAGTTATATAATACTTCCTTTATTTTTTTCGATAACACCCGAGTGATTAATTTCGTAATTTTTTTTTTCTTATTTAGCGATAAATAAAAAACTACACACCATTTTTTTTTTACAATTACAAGTGTTATGGGTTGAAATAAATATTTTCTATTTTTCTAGTCGTGTTTATGTTTATGTTTATCTTTCAACCATTGGCACAATGCCGTAATTTTAAAAATACATTTTAAATCGGTCAATACAATAAATTTATCTTACGGTCACAAATAAAATAAATTTGACAAGTAAATATAAAATAATAGATGAAAATGTAAAAAAGAAAGATAAAAACACTAGTTATACAATTTATGTAATAAATTTAATGTAAAAATACTCTTAGATATTTTATATACAACTTATGAAATATCTTGTCAAATACAACAAACATTCAATCTAACAAAAAGATTTCAATTGCAAATAGAAGCGTCATCATCATCTAAGTCAGATCTTCCATTTTCTTCGATATCTTGCTGCATATCTTCCTGATCACAAACTTCGTCCCATTCCGCGTCGGAGTCGGATCCAGCCTCGATTCCGTCGATATCATCTTCATCTTCATCGTCGGAGTCTGAAAGTAACCAAAAAACAAGTCAATAAATCACGGGCTAATAACAGATAGTAGATAATAAATAAATGTATAATGAAAAAAAGATTAACCTGGGTCTTGATAAGTAAAAAGACACTCATTGGTAATATCATTTGACTCTTTATCATTGAGATGCGAAATTTGACCAGTGACAAGAGCGACGCGACCTCTTAGCCTGGATAACTCGGGTAAAATAGTCAGTTTATCTTCAATGAAGCCGAGAACAGGACTTAGTAAGTCGTCAATGTTAGGCAGCGAGAGCAGATGCGCTGCATGAGTTATTATCAAAGTTTTAATCCACAAAACAGCTATTTTACTCGGAAAAGTTTTTCCCTGTAGCATTCCTACTAGCTCTCCAATCAGCGGCTTCAAGGCTTGTACTGGCAAATTGACAACGGTGTTTGTAATTACCTGCTCATCTCTCATTAACAAAACACTGTTCAAAATATTTCTGTCTCTGCTGGTCAATCCTTGGAGCAGTAATTGTGTCTTATTGTTACCTTTTGTCGGAGTTTTAGAAAGATTTCCTTCGTTATTTAGGCTTAGATGTTCAAGCCGGTCTTGAAGTGGTAACTGAGACCCGGTAGAGCCTCTCGAACGCTTTAGGGCCAAAGGAGCACCGGGTGCTACGTACTTTACATCTCCGTCAGTCACGACATTCTTTACTTTACTTAATGCTTCAGTTTTTTTTTCCTGGGTCCATTTAACGTTTTTTCGTACCACCATCTGGATTTTTTCAGATAAATCGGGGACAATACGGTCGAATGCCAGAGACACCAGGGTTCCGTAGGCTAGGAGCATTTTGTTGTCTTCTGTTAATTGTGAAGAGAGGATTGCCACTGGTGTGACGTCCTTGTCGGCTGATTCTGTTGTAATTATTACGGTAACTGTTGGTTTTAATGGCTTTGTTGAGAGCCCGTTTGGTTGGTAGACAAACAGGTGACACTGCCCGGTTCTGTTTGTCGCTAGGATTACTATTTGGGACTGGTTGTTTAATTTTACGGATACTGATACTGGGTCATCTTGCATCGTCAATGTTGCGATTGAGGTTTTTGCTTTCATCGCTGACTGGAATAATTAGAATTTTTTATTAGAAGTTTACTGGCATAAATTATTTTGAAGTATTAAAAAATTTTTTTAGGATAGAATTTTCGTTTTTTAAAAAAAAATTAGAATTTTTATTAGAAATTTATTGGCATAAATTATTTTGGAGGTTTAAAAATTTGATTTGAAAATTTTTTTTGGATAGAATTTTCGTTTTTCAAAAAATTTAATTTTTTATTAGAAATTTATTGGCATAAATTATTTTGGAGGTTTAAAAATTTGATTTAAAAATTTTTTTTTAAGATGGAATTTTCGTTTTTCAAAAAAATTAAATTTTTTAATAAAATAAAAAAAATATTGAAAATTAAGTAAATATTTACAAGTGAGGTCAACCACTTTTATTTTCATTTTTTTTAACGAAATTTCTATTTGATTTTATTGATGTATTTTTTTTGAAAAATACATAAAAAAAATTAACAATTGAAAAAAAAAAGTTGATTATAATTTTAAGAAATTTTTAAAAAAATTTATAATTTTTTAGAAAATTTTGATATTCAACTTTTTTTTTTAAATTGTTCGTTTTTTACTTTTCAACAAAAATATATCAAAAAAAGATGAAATATAAATTTTATCCAAAAACGAGCCAAAATTTTTTCCAACTTTTGAAGGCAAAAAAGCTATCGAAATCTTTATTTTTTTTTTTTTTTTTCACTAATCATAAATGCGCTGTAAAGTAAAAGCCCCAATAGATGATCATGTACCAGTATATGATCACTCCATGTATTTGTATACCTATATTTGTGAATATAGATATACAGATACATGGAGTGATCATATACTGGTACGTGATCATCTATTGGGGCTTTTACCTTAAAAACAAGTAAAATTAAAAAAAAATTTTAAATGTTAATTTTTCACCTAGTTATGGCCCAAAATGGAATTGACCCCACTGAATAATTATTTCTTTCATTTTTAAATCTGAAGAATTCTTAAATATTTATTTTTATTTAAAATAAATTCAATGACTCACAAATTAATAATATTAGAAATAAATTAAAAAAAAATGAAATTCAATTAATAGTTATCTAAATTATTAAAAAAAAATAAACAATAAAATTCTATCGAACAAAAATAAATAATAATTCTAAAAAACAAAATTACCTCAGAAAGTGACCAAATACAGAGATAAGAGTCACCATTAGCACCGCTGATAACATAATTATTACTCCCAACTTGTACAGATCTGAGAAAAATTACTGGATTGGCATGTCCAGTGAAAGTTCCCACAACTTTTTTAGTTTCCAAACTCCAGCATCTAATGAGCCTTTCACCCGCAACCAGATACTGTCCATCTGCGGAAACAACAAGCGAGTTGATTCCATTTTGCCCTGACTTCCACGTGGATTTGACTCCTCCGCCCTGGAGGTTCCACTCGACAATCAGGTCATCATCGCCAGCGGTGAAAAGCCCCACGGAGGACCAAGTGATAGCAGTCACCGCTGCTGAGTGTCCGTTTTCGAGTATTTTCTCCGGAGACCCCGCCGATGGATTATAAATGATGACCTTGCCATCTACCGTGCCCATAGCTATCAGCTGTCTTTGCTCCGAGTCTTCTACTATGGACATTGATTTTCTCTTGCGCTTCATCCATGGTGATGGCTAAAAAATTCATACACGTTACTTGACATAACCTCAAAAAATTTATATCAATTTTAAAAAAAGTTCCTCAGTATTTAAATGACATTTTTATAAATTTGATCAATTATTTTAAGTGTCATTAAAAGAATAATTTTATCAATTTTCTAAATAATTTTTTGAATTTTTAGTAAATACAGAGGAAATAAAAAAAATAAATATGAGCACATGGCGTACCGTGTTTGATTGTTGACTGACGGTGATCCACTCCAAAACACTGCACCCGGAGGATAAATGTAAATTTGGAACATAATCTTGCTTTAATTTACCTGTGCGAGTTTCCCATATCTTCAATTTTCCATCTCGGCCACAATTTGCCCAGAGTTGATTATCAGGAGAAAATGTAGAACAACCCGTGCTCGCCATTTTATTAATAAACAATCGGCTTTTAATTTTATCACGATATATTTGTGAATTTTATTTGGTTATTAATTAACCATATGTTTTTTATTTTTTTTTTCTTTTGAAAAATTTTTATTAAGGGCTAACTACTCTATAGAACCCTTGAAAAATTATAAATGCCGGAAAACGTGGTTATGGTTATCATAAATTTGTTTTTAACAATGGCCGCTTTCTTAAAGAAATTTTGCGCAGGCGCAAAATATTTTCGAATGCGATTTGCTTGCGCGCGCCATTTTTCTGATAATAAAGCGGGAATTTTTTTTAAATCAATATTTTAATGAAATTAAAGTTACTTGACAATTTTTTAATTTTTTTTAACAAACAAATTTGGTCCCAAAAATTATTTTTAAAAAATTGGATTTTTTAATTTTTGCATGTCAATTTTTTTTGCCATTATTTATTTGTTAAAAATATTTTTTAAATTATCAAATATCTGCTAAATTAATTTTAATAATATTTTATGGATATTAATTTAGCATATATTTAATAATTTTAAAAATTTAATAGCAAATAAATTAGAAAAAAAAAATTGACATGTAGAAATTTTAAAAAATAAAAAATATAATTTTTTAATAATAATTTTTTGGAATTTTTTTAATAAATAAAATTAAAAAATTTTTAAATGACTGCTAATTTTAATCTCATAAATATTTTTTATTTATTGAAATTAAAAGAAATAATTATTAAAAGTTAATTATTATCATTATCATATTCAATAAATAATAAAAATAAATGATACTGAAGTTAGTTGTCAGCTGTCAATTTTAAAAATTTTTATAATAAAAAAATTCTAAAAATTTTCACTTGTAGTTTTTATCAATTTTCACATGTGGAATTTTTTAATTAAATTTTTTTTTTATAATAATTTAATTGCCATAAAATTATAAAAAAATTTTTTAATGTCTGTCAACTTCAGTGTCATAAAAATAAATAAATATACGAAAGTTAACTCCATAAATAATTTATAAATTAAATAAAAAATACACTAGTTTTAAATATTCTTTTTTCGCGCTAAAGTACTGCGCAATTAGGTATACTTTGTACTCACTCGACTATAGTAAAAAAAATATATAATTTATTCAAATAAACAAATATATCTATCTGTCCACTTGTAATATATTTTAAATAAGTGTAATTAATTATTTTTTGTATATTTATCAAATTATCATTTTATTTCTTTGATAAATTTATTTTTTATTATTATTTTAACATTTTGTAAGTGATTAAAGTGAAAGTGAATAAAAATTGAGGTTAAACCTACTAAATAATGATTTAATATTTAAATTATACATAAATATAATATATAATTATCAAAATGGTAAGTTAAATTAATATAAATTATTACAAAAATAATTTTTTCAATTTTTGCAATTATTACATTTATTTTTTTAAAGAAACGTCAAAAAAAAAATTAAATAAATGACTCATATAATTTTTCTATTCCAGGCAATACCAAAAAAAGATGTAGTATTACCAAAAGAAATTCCACCGCTGCTCGTAGACATGCACGCTAATTACATCATATCATACAGTGCTGACAAGGACGACTATGTAATTGTTTATTATTTTTTATTATAACATTTTTTCTACTTAAAATTTTAAGTATAAAATTAATTTTGTAAAAATTCCAGACATACGTCATGACTGAATATTTAAGAATGTCAGGAGTCTACTGGGGTCTGACAGCCCTGGACCTGGTAGGCCGTCTAGAAGACATGGACAAAGCCGAAATATTCGATTTTATAAAACAGTGCCAGCACGAGTGTGGTGGAATTGGTCCCAGCATAAAGCACGACCCTCATCTGCTTTACACCTTGAGCGCCATCCAGATTCTAAGTATGTACAACGCGTTAGATGTAATTGACACTGAGAAAGTTGTCAAGTATGTAAAAGAACGCCAGCAACCAGATGGAAGCTTTGCTGGTGATATCTGGGGCGAGATAGACACCAGATTCTCGTTTTGTGCTGTTGCTACTTTGGCTTTGCTGGTAAATTTAATTCTCTTTCTATCTTAATTTATATTCTACTAGCAACCTTACAATCACTATGTGACTTCCGTCACTTATGAACCATAAATAAATAAAATTTTGGTTCATTAAAAAATGACTTTTGTTAAATTGCACTGTGTTTTTTTAACTATTGACATTTTTAAAGATATAAGCTCTTCCCGATGTTACACTAATCAAGACCTTTCATTTGAGTACCCACATGCATTTTGATATATTTTTGATATATACATATATATAATATATGAAAAATTGATGTGGGTACTCAAATGAAAGGTCTTGATGAGTGTAACATCGGTATGAGCTTATATCTTTAAAAATATCAATATTTCACAAGATACAAGGTCGTTTCTTAATTATGTTAAATTGCACTGTACTTTCTTAATTATTGACGTTTTTAAAGATATAAGCCCATCCTGATGTTACACTCATCAAGACCTTTCATTTGAGTACCCACATGCATTTTGATATATTTTTCATATACACATATATATATAATATATATAAATATATGAAAAATTGATGTGGGTACTCAAATGAAAGGTCTTGATGAGTGTAACATCGGTATGAGCTTATATCTTTAAAAATGTCAATAGTTCACAAGATACAAGGTAATAGATTAAAAATTAATAATTATTTATTTTTTTAATACAGGGACAGCTAGACGTTATTGACGTAGAAAAAGCAGTAGAATTTGTCGAAAGTTGCATGAACTTTGATGGTGGATTTGGTTCCAAGCCAGGTTCTGAAAGTCATGCTGGATTAATTTATTGTTGCTTAGGATTTCTATCAATTACTGGTAATTATTTACTGAACAAATATTAAATATTTCAGTCCAATATTTATCTCAAGAATTTATAGATTTAGATTTTGTTTATTTTATGCCAAGGCATAGGCCAAATGGCAATTTGAAATACAGATTGATTACATACGATTAAATATATAAGCTTATAAACGTGAGTACATAATATTGCCATAGAAGTAGATTATTGCTTTCAATGATACAGTGATAAAAAATAACGTAAAAAACTAAAAAATATCAACGAAGGAATACAGTATAAAAGAGCTGACTTGATTCGATTTGATTTATTAGTTCTGATTCAACTAATAATATTATAGCTCAGTTTATCTGAAATAATTAAAAAAATTAACAAACGTTTTAAGTATGTTGTCTAAATGAAAGTCAATAACAATTAGACTATCATCAGTATCTTTAATTTATTGAAAAAAAAATTTTTTTTTAAATTTATAAAACATGAAATACCTTTTGTAGATCGCCTCGACTTGGTGGATGTCGATAGACTAGGCTGGTGGCTTTGCGAGCGACAGTTACCATCCGGTGGCTTGAACGGTCGGCCCGAGAAGTTACCAGATGTCTGTTACTCCTGGTGGGTCTTGTCTTCTTTAACGATTCTCGGCCGATTGCACTGGATTGATAAGAACAAGCTGGTAGTTAACAAAAAAATTTTCCCCATAATTATCTCATGAAAAATTAAAACTATACAAAATTGTAACTAATTAATTTCAATATTTAATTTAATTCTTCAGGTCGAGTTCATCTTAGCTTGTCAAGACACTGAAACCGGTGGATTTAGCGATCGTCCCGGCGACATGGTCGATCCATTCCACACTTTATTCGGTTTAGGAGCCATTTCGCTTTTAGAAGCCGATCCACGAGTCAAGCCAATCAACCCCGTATTTTGTATGCCTGAATATGTAATCGAAAGAATGGGTGTAAAAGCTACGATTCTATTGAGATAAATAAAATACTTCTTCAAAAACAATTATTATCATTGATTTTAATTTTAAAAAGACTCTCACCACTTTTTAATTCAATTTTCTCTCTAAAAAAATAAAACTTCTAGAAAAAAAGCAAGAAGAAATAATTAGTAAAGTTTTAATAAAAAAATTAGTTCCGACCATAAAAATTCCCAGATAAATTTTTTTAAATAAACAATTCCTGGCCTAAAATACCCAAGTTGGATCTTTAGCAAGTGAGGCGGAGTAAAAAGCTCCGCCTCGGTAAATCCAACAAAAGGTATAATTGAAAGAAAGACCAGGGGTTGAAACGACCGATAGCATCTCACGGACAGTGAAGTACGCACACTCGAGAAGAGCCCCTCTAACTTTAGTAGGTTGTCCTGTTCTCCATCAGCCAGCGAGCGATTGGTAGACAGCAAACAAACCAGGTAATTACATTCCCGGAGCTCACCCTGGGTCGCATTCACTCGAACCAATGCCCAGCCAGTCAGATCCCTCGAATCAAACTGCGCGCGCACTGCCTCAAGTCCGCGAACATTCAAACAGCGGGGGTGTGGGGATACCAAACCGGCAGTGTTTTAGTAGCTCCGAACGTGGGAGCTGTATATTTGTTGATTCTTATAACGATCATCATTTCATGTTCTACCTTCAAGCTCTCAATCCCAAGTACTTGTTGTTTAAAACAATTTACATTATTGATAATTAAAAGCGCGCGTGTACTGTGATTAATTTTATTAATTTAAGTGCAGTGACATTTATTAATTTATTTCAAGTGCATTTATTAATACTGGATACCACTGTGCATTGTTTTTAATTATTATTATTATTAATAATGATAAAATATCAACAGTGAATAATGTGAATTTTTCTTGATAAAATAAATGATTTTATCTAGCTGTTGCTGAATAATTAAACTCCTAAAGTGGAAAAAAAATTAATTAAATAATGCCTCGACCGTCGCGAGATACTTATGGGGACCAAAAGCCTCCCTACTCGTACATATCGCTGACAGCAATGGCAATCTGGTCATCTCGCGACAAAATGTTACCCCTAGCGGAAATTTATAAATTTATTGCCGATAGATTTCCGTACTACCGCAAAGACACAAGAAGATGGCAAAATTCTTTGAGACACAATTTGTCCTTCAATGATTGTTTTATCAAGGTAAGTTTTTGTTTAATTAATAATATATTAATAAATAAATAAATAAATATTTTATATTAACATTGTATTATTGCGCTAGATGTATTTATCACCGGCGTTTCCTGGGTTTAATTGCCGTAATAGCTTCTTTTATTAATAATGCATAAGTGTGGATGAGAGAATTAAAAAAAAAAGGCGGTTCGGTGCAGAGCTAAATATCATTTTTCTAATTAGCCGGTGATTTATTTATAAATTAAATAATTTAGACGGAGTATATATGCAAGGTGTGAATTCGGTCCGTCGGCAATCATATCATTATACTCTTTTGACCATCTGTTTTGCACCTGCCAATCGAGTTTGTATTTTCGCACCTATTTCAGAGTCTAAATGTCGATTTTATCATATATTATATTTAATATACATAACAAGCACACATATTTAAACTCTAGGCGAGGTTGTAATTATCTAAAATGCCAGAAAGATACTTTAGATCGGTGGAAATTTAAAGTTAGAGGAATTTAAATAGGAGCAAGGATTTTAATACAAAAGTTGAAATTGGTTGCCGAAGGCTCAAAATTACGAAACATATGTGCACTTATAAAAAAATTAACTTGACTCAAGAGCCAAAATTTTGAACCAAGAATACCATTTTGAAGAAAATGATTTTTTTGAGTCAATAGAATAAATTCTTGAGTCAAGAAATTATTCTTGATTCAAGTAAATTTTTCTTGTCTTAAGAATTAATTCTCTTGACTCAAGAAAATTATTTTCTTCAAAATAGTATTTTTGGTTTAAGATTTTGGCTCTTGAGTCAAGTTAATTTTTTTATCATTGTGGGATTTTTTTTGTTTAATTTTGAAGATATGAAATATGAAACAGTATTGTTGAATAATAGAATTAACAAGTTGCTATATTTGTATACCTATATTTGTGAATATAGATATACAAATACATGGAGAGATCATATACTGGTACATGATCATATATTGAGGCTTTTACCTTACTTGCAAATGCAACTACAGAAAAAGTTAAGAATTTATTTGCTATAAATTAACCCGTACAAAGTGTTTTATTAATATTAAAATTGCTTGTAAATGATAATTAAAGCAAAGAGATTATGAGGAAATAATTAATTCAATTGGCAAGTGTTATTTATTTGTTTTAATACTGAAATTATTAGTTCTGTAATATTGATGTTTTAATGGTTAATATTCAGTGGCAATTGCCTTTCAAAGATACATTAGAAGCTTGTGTGTATACGGGCCATATGTGGTAAATAGAGTTTACGTATGTGTGTTAGGTATGTATATGGATAGACGTTTTAGAGATCGTAAATCGGTTGGTTCTTGAGTACGTGGGTGACCGCAGGCATTTTTATTTTAAACAGAGATATTTATTGAACGTTGTGTGATTTATATCGGTGTGTGTCGGCGGAACACCGTTCACGGTGTGAATATTGCTAAATCAACCTTTCTCTATAATAATCTCTGTCGATCGAAAATATTATCTCAGCCACCTTGTTAAATTATTCATTATTATTTTTATAAATCTCCGGTGTATGTTTGATATGTAACGAGTAACACTGATCGAGTCACTAAATTATTTACGGTCATGGAAAAATTAACTTGATTCGAGAGAAAATTTTTTTAACTACATTTTTTAGAATCCTTGGTTGAAAAATTTAGACTTGATTCAAGACATTAAAATTCGTCAAAATAATTTTCTTTTTAAAAGTCTTGAATTAAAATTATTTCGTACAATTTTTTTGCCTTAAAATAAGAACAATTTTTTGGTGCAAAAATTATTTTACTTGATTTTAGACCAAAAAATTCTTTATAATAAATTTCTTGATCAAAATTATTTCTTCTAAATAAAATTAATTTAATTTATTAATAGAGAAGTAATAAATAATTTTTTGCATCAAGTAAAAATTTAATAAAATATAAATTTAAAATTTAAAATTAGGGTTGAAAAAAAAATGGAAGTGATAAATGAAATTTATTTTATTAGTAAAGAAATAATAAATAATTTTTTGCATCAAGTAAAAATTCAATAAAATATAAATTTAAAATTAGGGTTGAAAAAAATGGAGGCGATAAATGTATTTTTTTTTAAATGAAAGGAGAAGCATAAATTTTTTTTTTTATTATTATACATTTTTATCTTTGTCAGAAAATTTAATAATCTTAATTGAAAAATAATTCCAATAAAAAAAAAAAAAATAACTCCAAAAAATTTTATAATTTTAATTCAAATAGAAAAATTCTCCAATAAATAAACTCTACTTTTCAATATTTTCCTCTTAAATATATCAAGTCAGTTTTTCTAAATCAATATCCTTTCAACCCTAAGCCATTATAAAATTCGCGTCCATAAATAAAATAAATCTTCATACTCTCTTTAGAATTTAAATAAATTAAATTAAAGTCAAAAATGTCACCAGCAGAGACTGAGATTAATTACTTTTAACAAAACAGTGTGAATTTAACATAAAAAAATAGCATAAAATATAAAAGCCCAATAATCCAAATTAAATTCCATATTAACAATAACAAAAAGAATAATTTATTTTATCTTCAGCTGTGCATACATCACCGCAGACACACGTGTCACTTAAATAATACACAAATTGACAAATATCATTCAAATAAAAAATTATTATCTGTAAATATATAAACAAGTCTGCGATTACAATAAAAAAATATGCTTAACAAAACAGAGCTCAGTAATACAATCGTAATATAAAATAATCTCCAACATCCAAACTCCTCATAAATCTTCTTATAATAATTAACAAACAAATAATTGCAGGTGCCTCGGGGTCCACACCGACCGGGCAAAGGAGCCTACTGGGCACTGCACCCAGCAGCGCTCTCGATGTTCGAAAACGGGTCCCTCCTCCGGCGAAGAAAGCGCTTCAAACTGCACAAACCCGACAAAGAACTTCTGAAAACCGAGCTGCAAGCGCTGGCTTCAGCGATGCCACCGCCAGCCCACGGAGCCGCGGAGCCGATATCCGGGGTTCCAGCATCCTCCAGCTCCGGGAGTTTAAACGCCGCGAACCTGCACCGCCTGCGAGAAGATCTCCTCCGCTGGGAGCTTCAGGAAAGAAGAATGATGGCTTCATCCTCTGCAACAGGTTATGGGCTCGAGACACCCCAGCCCGAGCCAGCCTCTGCGAATTCGCTCCCCGTAGCACCTCCCCCGGGATATTACTTGCTCTCCCCTGAAACTCGCCAACGATTGTCCGAAGTTGGAGAAGTAAATCGCTCCTACGACGCGACAACTCTCCTCCAAACTGGAAATTGGGCATTTTCGGGGTTCAACGGGCCTTATATGGGTCCCCTGCCGAGCTATCTTCAGTCGGGCAGCAGACAGCCTCTCATAAGTGACCCTCGGGAGGACCTGGGCTTCAGAGACCGCAGTTTTTCCGGAGGAATCTACAGGGACAGAGTCTACGAGGAGGAAAACTGCAAGAGTTATTCCCACACTCATTCCCCGAAAATTTACTCTTCTCCAAGGCTGTCGCCCAGCTATGCCGACGGAACCGACGTGGTCCTCGGGATCGACCAGCGGACACCTCAGACGTCACCTAGTCTCGAAGCGACTGTGATTCCGGTATCGAATTCTAGCAAATCGATGAGTCAAAGTCGTCTTAAAAAAACCAAAAAACCTTTTACGATTGAGAATATAATTGCGCCCGATGAGGACGACAAGGTTTCTATTAAGGACAATTGTAGCAGTAGCAGTAGTGTTAGTAATCATAGTAATAGTAGCAATAGTGACTCTTCTGTTAGGATAAGCAATAACAAAAACGGGCTGCTTATTCCGAGGCCGCTTTATGCTGGTTATCCTATCAATGTGGCTGAGCATCCTGGTAGGGCGCCTTTTGGAGCTGCCACTTGAAGAAAACAATTGGATTAATTGTGTGGATTTTTTTCTGGACAGTTAGAGTCTTGTATTGAGAAAAGGTGGTTGATAGTTGAGTTGTTTGCTGTGGGAGGGATCGATAAGAGACTCGCGGGCAAAGTGCCTATATCCTAACTAAACATACTGCATACAATGTAATGTATATATAATTCTGTAATGATACTACTGTTATTATTATGTTATGTTATGTTATGTTATGTTATGTTAGTAGATTAGTTATCTGGTTATGCGCTCAGCGTGTACCAGAGAATGCTGTGATGATTATAAACGTGCTACACTGAATATTTTAAATGGTAAAACGTGTTGCTCAGAGTTATTGTCGTCGTCGTCGTCGTCGTTATAGACGTTCTAGTTATTATATATGTTGGATACTTATATTATATTATGTATGCATGTATGGACGAGAATTGTAATGACAGTACTGGGGAAAAACGAATAATAAGACTATAATCTCTGGATCTAGTAGGAAGTTGACGATATTTTGTAATTTCCGTGATACTTGGTTGTAAACTTTTGTTTTATCTTTTCTGTGAATTTTTGTTGGCTATCTTTTTGTGATACGCATTGAGAGAAAAATTTTTTTTTGTGATAAGCTTGCAGGAAAAATTTTTTTTTTATAAAATTTTTGATTATTTAATTGAGAGAAATTTTTTAATTTTTAGAAATATTAATATTTTTTTATTTTTAAAAAAATATTAAATTAAAAAATTATTATTATTAATGTCTAAAAAAATTATTTATGAGATTAAAATTTTTTTCTCTTAGTATCAAAAAATTATAAATAATAATAAATGACTCCTGTAAAAATAAATGACTCAAAATTTAAAAAAAAAGTAATAAATAAATCTAGACATATATAAACATTAATAATAATAAATAAAACATATAATCGTAAAGTAAAGCGGAAAATAAATAAACAAAATAAACCAAAAGACTTGAGTAAATAAATAAATATTTTGACTTATTTGTTTTTGCAGTATTTATAAATTTATTGTATCACGCGAAATAATAAAATAAAAAAAAAAAGATAATATTTGTAAAATGTAGCGACTCAAATAATATTCGAATTAATAAATTATTGTACAGATATCATATACATATATCCACAGCATATATGTATATATCTATATATATAAACATTATACATAAATTATATATAAATATAAATTAAAGTTTTTTATTTATTTATTTATCAATATGTACTAAAAGCAGAGGCATTAATAATCTCCAAATAAAAAACCGAATGAATAATATTTACTGTCATTAAGACTTTTAAACCGCGCTTCAGTTATTATATATTATATATAATATACTACACACATATATATTTTTTTTAAGTCATTGTAGTGTAGATTGGCCCCATACCAGTCCGGGAATGATCATTCCGAACCCAAGAGGGTCACTGTTGATCGGAGCGACCCTTTTCAGCTTTACTTCAGCGATCTAACTTTACTTCTGCTACATTCTCATAGTTATATTAGCTCTTCTCATAGCAGGTTCAATCAAACTGACCAGCTATAGAGTAGAGTAAAGTCCAGATCCTGGCTTTTATTTCCAACATATATATGGGTGATTCTCTGTAAGGCCGTCTTAAATTTGTACAAAATTGTCCGACCAAATTATTTTTGATTTTATTAGAAAAAAAATTAACAAGGGCTACAAAACTATCAGCTTAATCATAATAAATAAACAGCCGAGTTAATTTTTGCTTTTTCGATACACTGATAGAAGGATTTGTTTATAGTTAAAAAGATTTGTTAATATTTAACAAATCATTCATTGGAAGCCATTTGTTAGTCCTTAACAAATATTTCTTAGTATTTAAAAAGATTTATTAATATTTAATAAATGAATATCAGATTTATTAAATACAAATAAATCATTTTAAATACTACACTGATAGAAGGATTTCTTAGCATTTAAGAAGATTTCTTTGTATTTAAGAAATCATTTCTTAGCATTTAAAAAATATTTCTTAGTATTTAAAAAATATTTCTTTGTATTTAAGAAATATTTCTTAGTATTTATATTTCTTAGAATTTAAGAAATATTTCTTAAATACTAAGAAATATTTTTTAAATACTAAGAAATGATGTTTGAGAAATGATTTCTTAAATACAAAGAAATCCTTTTAAATACTAAGAAATCCTTTTATCAGTGTAAGAAATATTTATTTAATACTAAAAAGTGATCTCTAATAAAGGATTTGTTAATTATTAACAAATATTATTTAATACAAATAAATCCTTCTATCAGTGTATTTGTGTATCTTTTTCCATATAACATGACAGGGGACTGCTTGCCAGGGAACTGTTTTTTTTTTTATCAAATTGAGAAAAATCAAGCAAACTATTTCAATGCATTCAACTTTTCAAGTTCTCAATGAATGCTTACATAAATTAGAATAATATCAAGACTTATGGATCCAATTTTATAAATAAATTATAAATAAAAATAGCTGCCAGGGGACTGAGTTTTGAAGTGGCCCAAACACATATTTCCAGCACAAACGGTGCTTGACACTAAATAAAATGCCGATAAAGCGCTAACAGCCCTATGGTTATTAACTCAAGGCTAGTTAGATCCTTATAAACCTTACAAAAGGTAAAATAACACGCTGGATTTTTTTTTTGGCATTGAACTTTTGGCAGGGAACTGATCTTAAAATGCCTGGGACAAACTTTGGTTTAATAAATTTAATGAAACAAATTAATTTTCGGTACTTTTTATTGAAGAAGATTGTTAGTTAACTAATTAAGTTTATAAACATTATGGACCAAATTATATATTATGGACGAATAACTTAAAATTTAATCTTAACGTTTTAATTTTGGGAATCGGACAGCCCAAGGGACTGATATTTCGGTGGTTTACGAATTTATAGCAAAAAAAACCAAAATTTATTTCATTTTAGTTTTCAATGCTCCAAATAGAAATATTTTTTTACTTTTGTAATAAATTTTTTTTAGTAACAAAATAACAATTTTTTTATTAAAAATCCCTGGGACAGCAAAAAACATTTTTACAGAGAATCATCCATATAAATATATCATATATTAGTTTAGTACTAGTCACCTTTTCTTCTTTTCTTCTTTTTATTTCCCTTTTACACTCGATTATTTCTTTTATATCTCAGATCACCTTTTTCTTCCCACTCATGGATTATATATGTATATCATATAATATATAATATAATATAGGCATAGGTATATTATATTGTATACGCCTCCGTCGGTCGGTCGTCAGCTTTGAAGCCAGCCGCAAAGTTAAACAAATCATCATTAGTTCGAGCGCATATAATTTGTTTGGTAAGCCCAGAGCCCACTTCTTCCGTGTATGATACTGCTCGCTCAGGTTGATCATCATCTCCAGCATCCACATAACAGAAACAGATATATAGAAAAAAATATTAAAATAAATACATGTACATCTATGTCCCAGAACTAACACACATTAGAGGATTAATCCACACAAGTAAACATCTCTGTATTATATTAATATTGGTATTATTTTTTTATATTTATATTTATATTATATCATATATTTATCCGACTATATATCCTTGTCACGGTGCTGGATATAATGTAATATAATATAATATAATATAATATAATATTATAGACTTTTGACGGGTGTATTCGATGACGGGAAGTGTTACAAAAAAAAATTCGAGGTGATACAAGAGTACATATGTGCCGAAATATTCTTATTGAATACTATTATTGCACTGACAGCTCTCACGCATTATCGGTATACTTGTATGAAAACGCTAAACGATTATAAATCGGTTATTGTTCAAGTACAAAACCGGCTATTTATCTTTATTTCGTCCGTTAGATTTTAGATTATAAATAGTTTTTATTTTTTGTGATGTCTATGATGATTATTGATATTATTGTTATGATATAATTAAGCTATGTTGTTGAGAATCTTATTATTTATGGGGAATTTTATTATTTACGAGTCAAATCAATCTGAAATAGAAATTTTTGAGTAATATGTCTATAAAATTGGGTATTATATAAAGCGTTTAGGGAAATAGAGGTTTCTTTTTTTGACAATAAGTTAAGTTTGATGAATATTTATTAAAAATTCTGAATTAGAAAAATTGAAAATTTTACGAAGAGAAAGTTTGAAATTTTTTAATTTTTCATGGGAGCTTTAATTTTAGTTTTGTAGTGAATATACTGATGAAAATTTTCTGTAAAAAAATTTTTAATTTAAAATTATGATACTGAATTTAAAAAAAAATTAAATTTTATTTTTCAAAATTTTTTTACTTGAAAAGTAAAAAAATATTTTGCAAAATTATTTTCTTGCTCCAAAATTTTTTCTTTTTAATAATTATTTTTTTTTATTAATATATTTTAATTTCAACAAAAATTTATAAATTTTTGAATTTTAAAAAGTATTATTTAACTTTAATAAAAAATTTTATTTTAACTAAAAATTATTCTCGGTTGGTCGATTTTTTTCGCATGAATATTTCCTAAAAAAAAAAGGAAATAATATTTACTTCTTTTAATATTTTTTTTCGAGCATCCCATTAGTGTTAATTGAGAAAAAAATTTTTCATGCATCAGTAACTCAAATTAAGTATAAATAAAATAAATTAGACTCAACAGAGTTAAGTTAAATTACCAAAATTTCAGTCTAGCAGTATTTATTTAGTCACTTGTACTGATAATTTAAGTAGTTTGCGAAATGTAATGGATAGAGCAGATAACATATAGTATTCTATAAATAAAAAAGGTGAATTACCGATTGCGTTACATTAACATGGCTAACAGTGTATACAATTGGTCACGCAATCTCAAAAACAAGTTAGAGGTCGCACGAGATCTTATACACACAATTAATAACTCTTGCCTGCGGAGAATCTAATAATAAAATAATCTACTTCTTATTTTTATTTTTTTTTTATAGTATAAAAATCGATCTGGTTGAAATTTGCGAAATGTAAAATAAAATTTTCGAGAGTCACAGTTAATCCGTGTGACGAATTGTTTAAATGAAAAGATTTTCAATTACTCATTTTTTCGGGGTTAATTTAATTTTTGTTTTTTACGACACCGGTTTAATTTTGACCGTGAAAGTGACCGATAGAAACATAATGCAGACGGTTGTAGATCTGATGGATTTCGATTGATCTCGCGGTTTAAATGCCATTTGCCGTTCCCGTTCCCGTACCCGGTGGGATAGGAGATGTTTTATTACACTTTATGGACGGTCAGCTCCGGAGAAAAGACTCTCAACTGGCAAGTCATCTTCAGTGTTAAATATAAGTGTAAAAAATACTCGAGCGAAGAACGCGTGTGGGTGTCATCCACACGCCAAAGAATTCACCTTTACCTGCTACGTGTTATTGCATTTTGGACTTTAGACGCGCTCGAGCGCCGGGCGTATCCACCGGGGTGTTATGTCCAGGCTCTGTCTTCTTGGAGGTCGCTAATTGTATTTTAATCACCGTGTGATTCCTGATAATACCGAGACTTTTTTATTTTTAGGTGCAGATGTTCTAAATATTAAAAAAAAAATATTTTATTATTGTTATTTTTATGATACTTGGTCTCAAAAAAAAAAATTCGAAGTGAAAATAGTCTCAAAAATTTTACAGAAAAATTATAAATATCTTAAATTTTATTGATGAAATTTATGATTCAATTTTTTAAGAAAGTAATTATAATTTTTTCTAAAAATTTTACTCCACTTATACTTTCAACTAATATTTCAAGTATAATATAAAAAAATTGATATGAATTATAAAATTATAAAAATTGATTCATATCATTCTCATCGATAGTCAATCCCGCATGGAGAAATATATATGTCAAAAATATATGTCGCATATATAATATATATGCCGCATATATTTACGCAAAAAAAAAATATGTCAACATATATTTTTCACATAGATGCTGACATATATGCAGATATACATGCTTACATATATGTAGACATATATGTAAGCATAGACTGAAAAAAAAATTTCTGAGTTTGAAAATTTTTTTACTCAAATCAAGAAAGTTAAATTTTTCAAAATTATTTTCTTAATTCAAGTTAAATTTTTTTCTGTGTATCTCTAGACATTTATATGCGCACATATATGTGAACATATATGCGGACATATATTTAGCGCAAAAAAAATATATGTGAAAATATATATTTGCATATATTTTTAGCATATATATTTTTCCATGCGGGATTTATTATAAGTATTTAGGCTGCATTCAAAAATACTATCTCTAGATACATAATCAAGAAATGATCTTGTATCTCGTGAACTATTGACATTTTTAAGGATATAAGCTCATCCCGATGTTACACTCATCAAGACCTTTCATTTGAGTACCCACATCAATTTTTCATATATATATATATATATATATATATATATATATATATATATATATATATATATATGAAAAATATATCAAAATGCATGTAAAAATGATTTGATGAGTGTAACATCGGAATGAGCTTATATCTTTAAAAACGTCAATATTTAAGAAAGTACAGTGCAATTTAACATAATTAAGAAAGGACCTTGTATCATGTGAACCATTGACATTTTTAAAGATATAAGCTCATCCCTATGTACAGAAAGTACAGTGCAATTTAACAAAAGTCATTATTTAATAAAGCAAAATTTTATTTATTTACAGTTCGCAAGTTTCGGCAGTCACATTAGTGACTGCAAGGTTGCAAGTAATTTTTTAACTTCAATTCCATCGAAAGAAAAAATTTCATCCCTTTGTTCATAAACAAAACTTCATTTTTCCTACCGACAAAAAAATATTCAAGCATTAAAAAATTCAACTCACAATTAAATAAAAAAAAAAAAAGAAACAAGGGGAAAAATACCACAATAAAAATATTTAATAATAAAGAAATTATTTTTATTCAAGGGTGTTATTTATAAATCACCTTCCCAAGAAAAAAACGGTAACTAAGTACACAGAAATAAAATAAAAGATATAAATATTTAAAATAGGGGAGGCGTGCAGGGGAATAAAATAGTAGAGCTCTAGACTCACCACAACCTACCCTTTTCCCTTCTCGCTAACAATTAACTCAACAAAAAATTTCAACACAAAGAAAACATGACTTTCAATAACAATAATTATATTTCTGAAGAAATAAATTTATGAGAAATAAAATAAGTGCCTGGTGGATTTTAATTAGAGATTTTTGATTCGAAGAATATGTCATTGAAAATAAATATACTGATATGGAGCCTCTAGGCTATACTTATTGTTAGAGCTCTTTGTATTAATAATTATGGCTGTGAATGCAAATATAGTTTGCATTAGTGGATAGTTTTATCTAAAGCCGTACACAAAAATAAAGAAAAGAAGCGTATAAATAAAATTAGTTGGGTTATCGACTGAATGTGTAATAGACACCGTTCGATATGTAACGCTCTAATATGTCTGCAAGCTGCTCGCTCGCCTAATAATTCAGCAGCTGAAACTACCAGTAATAGCGTAAGTATACACCTAGGTCTGGGCAAGTATATGCAGCAACAAAGATACACTTTTTCACCGTAATCCTATTATCTATTTTATTCTATTTTTATTTCCAATATTTATTGGCTGATTCCAATAAAAATCTCACGCAGTAAACTTTATCATTTCGAGAAACGCTAAACCCTTTATTACTCTTTTTCCTTACACTGTACTTTGCTTAACTCAACTCGCTCCTCACTTCCTATTCATAAATGTATCTATATCGATGAATGTATAATTTAATATCAATGTCGATATGAGTACTTTCTCACCGGCAAAAATGTTACAATGAAATAAACCCTGTAATATGTGATACAATATTGCAATAGTAACAATACTATCAACTTATTGGCTCAAAATAAATTGTTAGGTACAAGCTCGAATTATTGATGCTATAAAAATAAATTTTCTAGATTTATTTATTTATTTCAAGTTATATAATTGTTTGATTTAATTAGTGGCTTAATTAATTGCTTATAAATTTTATTAAACTTAAGTTGACCATCTAAAAGCTTTGATTTATAATTTTACAGGTTATGGTCCTAGTAACAAATTTTTCTGGTGTAAAGAAACTTTTTTTTGTTTTTAAATGGGAAATGATATAAATTTTAAAAATAATGTTATCACTAATAATAAAATCACCAATTTATAAAAGAACATTTTCAGTAAAATAATACATGAATCAATTTTTGATATTATAAAAATTAGACTAGAATTTTTATTAGAATTAGCAACTTTGCAGCCACTATGTGACTGCCATTAAACTATAAATAAATAAAATTTTGCTTTATTAAATAGTGAATTTTGTTAAATTGCACTGTACTTTTTTAACTATTGACCTTTTTAAAGATATAAGCTCATTCTGATGTTACACTCATCAAGAGCTTTCATTTGAGTACCCACATGCATTTTTGATATATTTTTCATATATACATATACATAATATATATGAATATATGAAAAATTCATGTGGGTACTTAAATGAAAGCTCTTGATGAGTGCAACATGAATATGAGCTTATATCTTTAAAAATGTCAATATTTCACAAGATGCAAGGTCGTTCTTTAATTATGATAAATTGCACTGTACTTTCTTAACTATATTGACCTTTTTAAAGATATAAGCTCATTCCGATGTTACACTCATCCAAAGCTTTCATTTGAGTACCCACATGCATTTTGATATATTTTTCATACATTCATATATACATATATAAATATATAAAATAAATGAAAAATTGATGTGGGTATTCAAATGAAAGCTCTTGATGAGTATAACATCGGGATGAGCTTATATCTTTAAAAATGTCAATAGTTCACACGGTACAAGGTCTTTTTTTAATTATGTTAAATTGCACTGTACTTTCTTAACTATTGACCTTTTTAAAGATATAAGCTCATCCCGTTGTTACAGTCATCAAAAGCTTTCATTTGAGTACCCATATACATTTTGATATATTTTTCATATATACATATATGTAATATATATAAATATATGAAATATTGATGTGGGTACTTAAATGAAAGGTCTCGATGAGTGTAACATCAAGATGAGCTTATATCTTTAAAAATGTCAATCGCTTACAAGATACAAGGTCATTTCTTAATTATGTATCTAGAGATAGAGCATTTTTGAATGCAGCCTAAATACTTATCATCATAAATTGACTACTGGTGAGAACGATATGAAACCTTGAAAAGGCACAACTCCAGGTCAAGACTTTTACGATACCAAATTTAACCATAAAAACCCATTTTATCATATAAATACTCTGGCCACAAAATTTTTCTTATAGATTATTTATAAATTTTTATCATCTAGTGACATTAATTCATCATATAACAGGTTATGGGCCCAGACCCAAATTTCAAAATCCATTTATTATTGAATTTCCAGATCTCTGGCAATGAAATGGACATAAAAACAAAATCAACTGTCAATAATTGGTGGTTTAACCCAAGTGCGAATAATACAGTACCATAAGTGCGCAAGTGTGAAATATATGTAAGTTTATATATAGGTGTAGGTAGATATAATAGTAGTACGAGCATAAATGTTAAATGAATAATTCGCTGTAGTAAGTAGTGAGTAGTGAGTTTAGTTGGTACGTCCTCTGAATATAATAGGAGTGGAGAAAACTATATCTAGACACTGATACTTGCTCACACATATTGTTGAACAACAAGTTGCTCTTTCTTAAACTCTTGGTATCCCTCTTTTTCCCTCCATCTTTGCGAGTTATATACTTATTCTCATTGGCAGTGGAGTGTATATATAACTAAAACTCCTCTCGGTACAGCAAGGAGGGCTCATCGAGTCTACTCATCGCATCCCAGCACGGTAACCAGAGTTACTTATACTTTGAGCCTTGTTATGATACCAGCCGCTCTTTGGTACCAAGTCTTCTTCTTTTATTATTTTTACTTTTATTATTTTCTTACTCTTTTCTGAGTGTACAAGTGCGAACGCCGCACATCGTAATGCCATGAATAATCCGCTGGGTACCAATTTGTCGGCAGTACTCTCTGAGAGTACATATTCTTGTATATGTTGTGTATGTTTGTATCGAGGAGTGTTACCAACACAAACGCCTCAATACTTTCGAGAATCGGAATAACTTCAAGGCGTCAATAACCGCTTTCCCGGAATTACACTCAACTTCTGCAGCTTTGTTCATTAAAAACAATGTATTGCTGAGTTATTTTGTTTATACACCGGCTAATTAGTGTCCGGATACGCGCTGGAGATTATTTTCTAATTTACAATGAGAAGATTCTCGATATCATTGATCTTTTGAGCATTCAAAATTATTTGTTTGAATTTCTGATTAAATATGAGAGATATCAAAAAATGATAAGGAAGCTTTTCTAACGGGAATTTAATTTTCTGTAAAGAAGATTCTTATCAATTTTATCGTATCTTTCATTTTTTAGGCTGAATTCAAGGTTTACTCATAAGAAAATTTTTTTTCAGAGCAAATTTGAACAATACACAGAAAAAAAAAAGTAACTTGATTCAAGAGAAAAATTTTTGAACCAAGAATATAATTTTTAAGAGGGTAATTGTCTTGAATCAAGACGAAAAATTCTTGAATTAAATAAAATTTTCTTAAATCAAGAATTTTTCTACTCAAACCAAGAATATTAAGTTCTTTAAAAATATATACTTGATTCAACAACATTTTATTTTCTGTGTATACACAGAAAGTAAAATTCTTTGACTGGAGAACAAAATTCTTGGCTCAAAAAAATTTTCGAATGTCTGAAGAAAGACCGAAGTAGTGTTGGCCGAAGTAAAAATTTTTCTTTAAATTCTATTCTTGGTGGAAGTTATTTTTTCTTAATTCAAATTATCATAAATACTTGATACAATAAATTTTTATATTTGATCAAGATTTTTAGATACTTTAGGGAAGCAGCGCCACTTACTTCAGCTGAGAAAAAAATTTTCTCACCTTGAGAAAATTTTTCTCTTGAATATTTGATACCCATTTTATATTATTTTAGCGTGCAATTATACATATTGAATGAAAAAAAATGATGAAATATTATTTGATCTTCCTATTTGACATGTTAATCAATAAAAATATTACTGAAAATTTACTTCTATCTTTATATTTAATTTTTTGGAGCAAGAGAGAAATTTTCTCAAGACAAGAAAATTTACTTCTATCAAGAACTAAATTTTTTGGAGCAAGAAGCTGAATTTTTCCAAAACAACAAGATTTTCTTGACAAATAAATTTTCTTGGATCAAGATACGTATTTCTTAAAGCAAGAAAATTAATTTTATTGGAATAAGTGAAATTTCTTGTGTCAAAAAAAAATTTTTTTTTCGCTCAAGAAAATAATTAGGAAGAAAAATATTTTCTTGGCTCAAGTGAACCTTTTTTTCTGTGTAATATTTTCAGTAGTTTGAAATCAAAATTCTGGGTAAAATATCAAAAATATCAAAAAATTATAAGAAAGCTTTCTTGTAAGAAATTTTCTATAAAAAAGTTCTTTACCAATTTTATCGTATCTCCTATTTTTTAAGCGGAATTCAAATTTTAAGTCATGAGAAAATTATTTTCGGAGTAAATTTAAACAATAAAATATTTCAAAAACTTGAAATTAAAATTTTGAGTAAAAAACTTTGTATCTGTTTATCATAAATCTTTATTTTAACAAAAAATTCCATTGCGTACTTATGATCACAAAAATTGAAGATAAGAAGGAATAAATTCTGGTTAAGCCGAGAATAGCTCAGGATAATGGACAAGTTTGCATCGATATTATGACATGATAATGGCATTTAGAGTGAGGAGCGAATGAGAGTGAGAGGGAGAGAAGAGATTGAGGATGAAATGAAAGTAATAAAAAATTTAAAGGTATGAAGAGTGAGGAGTGAAGTATGTTGCCTTGAGTGAGATGAAGAGGGAAGACCGGGAGATTACCAGGTCTGAGTGTGATGGTGTTGTTGCCTGAGTGTCTGGTCACCAACACCTGAGTTGGAGGAGATGGCGGTGGAGGTGAGGTGAGGAGAGACGAGTCTTTTCCCTTTTACTTCTTGGCGTTCGTTCTCACCCCATCCCCATCCCCATCCCTATCGCCATTTCCCTTGGCCCCTGGCCGTCTTACTGTACATGTACCTACCTGAACATATCCCCGAGGCATCGGCAACCAGCTTCCCGTAGCTCACAACGCAATATTTGTAAATATGTGTGTGCCCTATACCTAACACCAAGAGTGCCTATAACTAACACGGGCTAGCCTTGGCTGATGGATGGAATTCCTCGGCAGGGATATGCCGCCGCAAAACCGAACCAGAAAAAATTAGCTACATCAGACCGAATGGTTTAACGCTGGCTTTTGTGTGCTGACTTGCTTCGAGACACTACTCACTGTTGTGTTATTGTGGTCTCATCTTCCTCATCTCCCTCATCTGCTCCTTCTCACTCAAATCACAGACAAATTATCCTTACTAATAAAATAAATGTGTGGAAATAATTATTTATGGTATTTTATAGGATTGTCATGATAATTTTTGATTTTTGATGCTTCCAATTAAGAATTAGATTCAGATTACATTATTCTGCTTAAAAAAATTTTTTTATAAAAATTCATAATGATTTTTTGAGAAATAAAATTAAAACTAAATTTTTGTAAAGATTAACAAATATTTAACAGTTCAAAAAGCTCGAAAAATTTTCTATTGGGTAATTTTTTAACTCTTAGAACTTAAAAATTTGAGAATTAGTACAGAACATTTTTTTTTACTTTTTAAATTTCGATATTTATTGAACACGTATTGTGATTTATATTTTCTTTAAAGGATTCGCTTGATAAATTTTAAAGTTTTCTCAAAAAAATTTTTTTTAACGTCTTAAAAACAGCTCGACCGATTGACAAAATCTAATTAAATTAAAACGAGCAACCTTGCAGTCATTATGTAATTGCCGTGACTTGTGAACTATAAATAAATGAAATTTTGCTTTATTAAATAATGACTTTTGTTAAAATTGCACTATATTTTCTTAACTATTGACATTTTTAAAGATATAAGCTCATCCTGATGTTACACTCATGAAGAGCTTTCATTTGAGTACCCACATGCATTTTCATATATTTTTCATATATACATATATATAATATAAATAAATATATGAAAAATTGATGTGGGTACTCAAATGAAAGGCATTGATGAGTGTAACATCAGGATGAGCTTATATCTTTAAAAATGTCAATTGTTCACCAGATACAAGGTCATTTTTTAATTATGTATTTAGAGATAGAACATTTTCGACTGCAGCCTAAGTAGTTATCATAATAAATTGACTATCGGTGAGAATAATATGAAACTTTGAAAAGGCACAAATTAAAATCAAGACCTTTGCAATGACACTAAATATCACTAAAAAAACCGATTTTATCATATGAATATCCTGGACACAAAATCTTTCAAGTAATTTTGTGCAAAATTTTTATTACAAATTACAAAAACAACAAATGTTCCAAAATTTGATTTTTAATAAAAGATTAATCTAATTTTTTTTTACAAAAATTTTAATAATATATAAATTTTTTTTAAATATATAAAAATGAACCATTAATTCCTTGATATAAATCTAAAATATTCAATTTCTCAGTAGCCTCTTTTATTAACATACTCTTAAAAAAAAAAAAAAAATAAAATAACTTCCAGCAAATACTTGAGCTCTCTCCCTTTCTTCAATCAACAATACCCAGCAATTAATTTGATTACCAAAGTAAATAAGATCGACGTAAGAAATAATTAGCCGTTGATCATACACGTAGTTAATTTATTTAACAATTTTTTATATTAATTCTCGCGAGTACATACAAATACCTATGAGGAGTAAAAGGCTTGTCGAGTGTGCCGAGTAATTTAGGTTCCTCGAAAAAGTAATGGGTTTTAGGGAGAAGAGAGGAGGCTCGGTTATATACATTCTGTTCCCCAATATAATATAAATACGAAGGAGCAAGAGTAAAAGACTCCCAGCATCCATATCTTTGGATAGGTGTTTGTGTGTACCGCGCACCTGTGGGCCACGAAAGAGCCACGCTGTCTGGTCTGGCTACAGAATCCGAAGATAAAGAAGAGGAGAGAAGACAACGAAAAGTGGATGAGGATGGGCTTCAAAGGAAGGATATCTGCGAAAGATCCTCCCCTCCTCTCCTCTCCTATTCGGCTTACATTAGTTGGAGTAGACTACCCGGGCCCGGGGCTGCCGCTCTCTTATTTTCTCTTTTTATCTCTATCCCTTTACTCAAACTTTATTTGGCCGTACAAAAGTCAAGTGAGAAGAGAAGACTGAAGAATTCAGTGTTTTCTTCTCTCTCTTAATAAACTAAGAGGGTTTGAGTGAGCAAGACGGAGAAAGAGTTTCGCGCGGTAGAACTCAAGACAACGCGGCACAAAGGCGGTCTCTATAAATCACTCGCGGATGCCGAGAGCCCTCCGCGGTCTCTTATATATAAATATATTTCCTCTTTTTTATGGTATAGATGGATCAAGTATACAGATAGACATGCGTGTGTGAAGTGTAGAGTGTTGGGACCTTTAACCCTTAGCACGCTATCGACTGGCTGCCGGGCTGGTCAATTTTCATCGGACACTTACGGAATTTAATTAACTTTATAATCCTTTTTAATGTGTTTTACTAAACCCTTCGGCTCCGGACCGTTCACAGCTCCGGGTACCATCAATAACCGACTCTCTTTATGTCTAACTGGTTCATCTTGTACTAAATTTATCCATTTATTATTTATTGCTATCGCACTTTTAGTGATTTTATTATTTCGATGGATTTCTTTAAACAAGAAAATTATCAATTATAATTTTAATTTTTCAATGTTTATTTTTTTTTCTTTTTATTTTATTAATTTATTAATTGGTCATTAAGATAAAAAACTACCTTAATTCGAAAGAAATACTCTTAATACAACATTAAAAAAATTATTTTGAAAAATTTCATTGTCTTGAATGGAGTAGAAAAATTTTTGAACAAGTTTACTTGAATTAAACAAAGCTCTGTTGATTCAAAAAATTTTCGAGTCAATTTATTTAAAAAAAAAAAAATTAGGAGAACGGTTGACCCTAAAGGCCATCCCTGCAACTTCCCGCTAATTCCGTTAATACCTGGGCGCTTAAAATTGCACCTACGAAGTTTTTGAGCTCTTCGAGCTCAAAAATACAATATATGTGTTGTTGTGAGCTCTCCAAGCTCAAAAAGATACCTTTTCTATGCTTTTGAGCTCTTTGAGCTCAAAAGTCTGATAAAAGTTTCATAGAACTATTTTTTGAATTTTCAAACCGCAATAATTTTTGAATGAATGAACCGATTTGTACGTGGTTGGCGACATTCTACGCAGTTTTTTAAGCCTCATAAAGATTTTTTAAGTTTCAATTGGTCAAACTAGAAATTTCGGAGTAATTCCGAAAAAACACTTTTTTGGGTTTTCTTTCTTGCACGATATCTCTCGAACAAATCAACCGATTTTGACCGGATTAACGGCAATCGACGTGGTTTTTTTATGTTAAGAGCTGATTAGTTTTTGGAGTTGATTGATAAAGCCGTTTAAAAGTTATTCGAAAAAAACAACTTTTGAAAAAAATTTTTTTTACAGTTTTTTTTAGATTTTTCGAAATCCATCGGTTCGAATCAGTCCAAATTGTATTTAAAATCTAAGTTTGGTTAAGCCCTTTCGAATGGCACCAACCGCGATGAAATCGGTTTAACCGTTCAAAAGTTATGAGGCTTACATATATGTAAGTATACTTACACACACACACACAGACGCACACACACACGCCCACACACACACACACACACGCACGCACGCACGCACACACACACACACACACACGCGCGCGCACACGCACACACACACACACACACATACAGTCATAGTGACACCCTCGCGGGAATAGTCAGGGAAGCTTCCTAGGACCTTAAAACGTTGAGATCTGATGAAAACTCGATTTTCGAAAAACGGGGTAAAACCAATAACTTCCCGATTTTTGAAAATTTTCAATTTTCTTAGCGGGAAGTTAAAATGAGCAAATTAAATTATTCTTGAAAATTTTTGCTTATCCAAAAAATCTAATTTATTAATTTAAGAGTGAATTTTTTGATTGAAAAATAAACTTGTCGATTAAAGAGAAAGATTGTTTATCCAAAAATTATTTTAAGGAAAAACTTAATAAAGATCTTGATTCCAAAATTTCTAGCCTGCAGGAAAATTTCTAGCACAGAAAAAAAATTAACTTGAATCAAGTAAATAATTGTGAAGAAGCCTATCTCCGTGATTTATTTGTAGAAAATAGCTTGGTCAGACGCTCTGATAGACTGGCGGCAAAGAAAAATAATATGAGCTTTAAAATGCCTAATTTTACCACATCGTATTATGAAAATTCCTTTGTTGTAACAGTTATACGTATATGGGAGAAACTCCTGGCAGATACTGTAAATTCTCATAGTCTTGAAGTTTTCAAAAATAAACTCGTCAATTACTTGTTTAATTTGGACATTTAATGAGCTTTTGTATAAATTGCTAGTTGAATCGCGTTAATTTAAACTACTTTTGTAAAATAGAAGGCCTTGTATTTTAGTTTTAATTATTTTATAAGATACTATAATTGTTTATATCTATTATGATCTCATCTATATTGTCAATTTACTATGTTGTCTCACATTGTAGTACATCTTACTCTATTATAATTCTAATGTATTGAATAATTGTACTGTAAAATTTTTTTTTCTTATGTTTTTTGTACTTGAAAATTGCCATATGGCCGTTAGGCTTTGGCATAAATAAAGTGAATCTAATTTAATCTAATTGTGAGGAATTTTATATTCTTGATTTGAGTACACTGATAAAAAAATGACTTGACTCAAGAGCCAAACTCTTGAACCAAGAATACCATTTTGAAGAAAATGATTTTCTTGAGTCAAGATAATAAATTCTTGTGTCAAGAAATTATTCTTGTTCTAAGAAAATTTTCTTGTTTCAAGAATTTATTCTCTTGACTCAAGAAAACAATTTTCTTTTAAAATGGTATTCTTGGTTCAAGATTTTGGCTCTTGAGTCAAGATAATTTTTTATCAGTGTAGGAAAATTCTTAAACTAAATAATTTTTCTTAGTTTAAGCAAATTTTACTTAATTCAAGAATTTTTTATGTTGATGTTCAAGACAATGAAACTCTTCAAAATTATATTCTTGGTTCAAGAATTTATCTCTTGATTCAAGTTAATTTTTTTTCAGTGTGGAAACACATTTTCTTAGTGAAGAGATAAATTTAACCTACATCAAGAAAAATTTGTTACCAAATAAAATTTTTTTAACAAATTTTTAGCTTATTTCAAAATTTTTCTTTCTTAAAACATTTAATGTTTTTTTTAACGTATGAAGAAATATTTTTAATATTATTTTTGAGCAAGAATTAAACTCGAAGAAATTAATTTCTAATAAAAATGATCGATGATTGATGTGAAGATACCTAGATGTAGATACACATGTACAAATGGCGTCCGTGGATCCGTGAAGTTTCAATGTACCGGGTCGTTGCTTTCGACGTCGTATCCCCAGATCGAGAGCAGACGTCGTGCCCTCAACGTCAGCACGAAACAGAGATTTCTCTCTATAATATATCTTTGTCTGTGTTGTATCTGAGAGAGAGACGGGAACATTTTGTCTCATGACTTGATGCCCAGATCTGACTATGTTTCAGATTTACTGCTATGTGGAATGTGTAGTATAATGGATAGAGTTACGTCAGGACTCAGGACCCTCGTTGGAAACCGCGACAATCCAATATTCACGTTTGATTAACCGTGACATTTATCATGGATTAAATTTTATCGTTAACGTCAGAATTCACGAGCTTTAGCTTTATTTACCGTGTAAGCTCCTCGTTTAAGAGTTTATGCTTTATGTTTCTCGTGTCATTTAATTGGATTTATATTTCTATACGTATACTTTGTTAAAGTTTGTGCTTGCATAGAAAAAATATGGTATTGTATAAAATAATAACTTTGAGATAGCAGACCGCAGTGCAAAAGGTACGAGAGAATAGACACCGACAAATAATATAAGAATGATGAGTTTTGTGGTCTTCTGCTAAAGTGTCAGCAAAATCAGCTAGTTTTAGTGACTGACATTTCGCACTTACAGCAATATTGTTTAACAGATAAATATAAATATTAACTGAAAGAAACTTCTTGTCGGTAAAGTAAAACCAGAGTTTATTCTTTTTAAATAGACATCACAAAATATTTAAATATTTTATGTTTATCTATTAAAATATTATTAAAAAAATATTTTTTTTAAATTGCATTTACAGTTTTTTTGAAATATTGGATGTGAAATTTTTTTATTAAATTTTTAGAGATGTTTGTTAAAAAAATTATATAATTGTCTACAATTATAGAAAAAATTTATTTGAACGAAATTTTATTTGAACTTTGATCATCTGTATTATTAAGAGAATGACCAAAATTTTGAGGCCAGTGTATTTATACGATAAAATGGGTTTTTATGGTTAAATTTCGTATCATTAGAAAGGTTTTAACCTAGAGTTGTGCCTTTTCAAGGTTTCATATAATTCTTACCAATAGTCAATTTATGATGATAAGTATTTAGGCTGCATTCGAAAATGCTCTATCTCTAGATGCGTAATTAAAAAATGACCTTGTATCTCGTGAACTATTGACATTTTTAAAGATATAAGCTCATCCTGATGTTACACTCATCAATACCTTTCATTTAAGTACCCACATCAATTTTTCATATATTTATATATATTATATATATGTATATATGAAAAATATATGAAAATGCATGTGGGTACTCAAATGAAAGCTCTTGATGAGTATAACATCAGGATGATCTTATATATTAAAAAATGTCAATATTTAAAAAAGTACAGTGCAATTTAACATAACTAAGGAACGATCTTGTATCTTATGAAATATTGACATTTTTAAAGATATAAGCTCATCCCGATGTTACACTCATCAAGACCTTTCATTTGAGTACCCACATCAATTTTTCATATATTTATGTATATTATATATATTTATATATGAAAAATATATAAAAATGCCATGTGGGTACTTAAATGAAAGCTCTTGATGAGTGTAATATCAAGATGAGCTTATATCTTTGAAAATATCAATAGTTAAAAAAGTACAGTGCAATTTAACAAAAGTCATTATTTAATAAAGCAAAATTTTATTTATTTATAGTTCACAAGTCACGGCAGTCACATAGTGACTGCAGGGTTGCTAGTTTTTTTTATTTGATGTAAGAATGAAAATTTTTCCACAATCATTTTTTTAAGTTCGTTTAATAAAACAATTTTTTTATCATAATTTATTCAAAGTCGTGTCAACAGTATATACTTCAAATATTTACAAAAATAATTTATTACACCCTTTTAATTTTTTCTCTTAAAAACTCAAAATTAAAGTTTATAAATATCAAAAATTTGACTTCTGACCGACGAAAAAAATTTCAAAAATCTTATCAAGTTAATCCGCAAAAAAATGTCATAAAACTTATTCGACTACTGGAGATCACGCATAACTTGACCTTCCGCGCTCAATATCCAGCAATAAAAAGACAACTCGAATCTCAATCTGACAATAAATTATAATTATAATATTAAGAATAAGAATATATTAGCATAGCTGATTGTGTGCATAACTGACATTGAAAAGTAGAATTGACACTAATCGCATTAAGTATATAAGTAAGTCTCTATACGCATATAATTAATGTTATGGAAAATACACAAACTAAAAGCTGCATACAAATATATTACATTATAAGTGAAATGTTTACGAGGTTTACTTAGCCTCAACTCTAGATTATTTCTGTTTGTTTAAACAAGCCGAGATTTTATCTTTCTAATTAAACTGTTTGCGATATTTAATACATATAATCGTAATTAAACGTCGTAAGCTTTTATTAGTTAATAATTAACATACTTTTGAAAAGCCACAGCTTGTATACACAGCAATTTTTTTTCCCATACCATATTTTTACTTGGAAATTTAAATAATAATAAATAATTAATTATTAATTAGTTTTATGGTAAAAAAAAAACACTCGGAATTTATTTAATTTAAAAAAGTAATTTCCGATTTAAAAGTACAGAGCATAACTAATTTTAAATACTAATACAACTTGCTCTTGTATAAATTAACAAATTACTAAAATGATTTTCCCATTATTAAAATAGAATTTGAGGAGATCGCAGTTATATACTTTATGCAAATAAGTAAGGAATTAAAATAAATTAACCAACGAACAATTTGCTAAATTTATCATAACCGTACTGTACATGTAATTCAGGTTGTTATTATTGTAATGAAAAAATTAAAATAGTTTCCCTCGGCGACTGCACTCTGGTTAATATTCTTTATTAAAACATTGGAATGAATATAACAATATTAAATATTAAATATTGTTATTTATTATTATTTTATTTATTATGTAATATGGTATAAAAATATAATTTATTGAAATGCGTATGCGGTGCTTGATAGTTGTTGTTGATGCTCACATTAAATTTAAAATATAAATATATTCTTACATTTGTTCATTTCCTCGATTATTATGAGAGCGGCAGAAGCGCATAAGGCAGAGTTGTTGTCTTGCTCGATTAAATAACGCGTGAAAAAATATTAAACTTAAGAATCTTTTAAACTTGGGCTTAACGACGCGTGCATCTTATTATTGTTTCCGTTATTGAAATTTCTGTAGAAAACAACGAGCTATTTATTATTCACGATATATCATCATAATTGGATTATATATAATTTTTGTTGGATATTATTCTCTGGGATATTATTTTCACTAGGTTTTTCGCGGAATTCTTTTTTATTTAAGAATTTACTTTTATACTTTATTTTTTTAGCATATAATTAACTTTAAAAAAAATTCTTTTAAATTTAGTATATTTTTTTCAAATAATTTCCGTATAAATTGATTAAAATATAAGAAATTTAATTTATCAATAATCAATACTCTTCAAAAAAATTTTTTATTGATTTAAAAATTGTCAGATAAATTTCTACTTTTTGTGAATATTTACGACGATAAATTTTTTGGAGTTTTTTCTCCAAAAAACTGAAACTCAAACAAAAAACATTTTTTTTTAATTTTTCAGTTTAAAATAAATCTATATTATTAAGAGAGTAAGCAAAATTTTGTGACCAGTGTATTTGTATTATAAAATGGGTTTTTATGGTTAAATTTGGTATCATTAGAAAGGTCATGCCATGACCTGGAGTTCAGCCTTTTCAAGGTTTCATATCATTCTCGCCAATGGTCAATTTATGATGATAAGTACTTAGGCTGCATTCGAAAATGCTCTATCTCTAGATACATAATTAAGAAATGACCTTGTATCTTGTGAACTATTGACATTTTTAAAAATATAAGCTCATTCCGTCAATATACTCATCGAGACCTTTCATTTGAGTACCCACATCAATTTTTCATATATTTATATATAATATATATATTTATATATGATAAATATATCAAAATTCATGTGGGTACTCAGATGAAAGCTCTTGATGAGTGTAACATCGGGATGAGCTTATATCTTTGAAAATGTCAATAGTTAGGAAAGTACAGTGAAATTTAACATAATTAAAGAACGATCTCGTATCTTGTGAAATATTGACATTTTTAAAGATACAAGCTCATCCTGATGTTACACTCATCGAGACCTTTCATTTGAGTACCCACATCAATTTTTCATATATTTATATATATTATATATATGTATATATGAAAAATATATCAAAATGCATGTGGGTACTTAAACGAAAGCTCTTGATGAGTGTAACATCGGGATGAGCTCATATCTTCAAAACCGTCAATAGTTAAAAAAATACAGTGCAATTTAACAAAAGTCATTTTTTAATTATGCAAAATTTTATTTATTTATAGTTCACAAATCACGGCAGTCACTATGTGACTGCAAAGTTGCTAGTTTAAAATACCAGAAAAAAAAGTTTCTTTTAAAATTTAAAAATTGAATAAAAATGTGATTTGATCAAAATTTTTATAATTTATCAATTGAAACTCTTAAAAAACTTTTTATAATAAATTAAAAATTTTTTTTATAAATTTCTCCAACAAAACCAAAAGTTAGTAAATAATAACAATACTTTAAAATAACCGACTAATAAAATCCTTGTCATGATATTATTAAGTGTGTATATAATACATATAAAATCTCATGTCCCTTTTCTCGAATCGCCCATTATTCACTTGTTCTCCCGGCAGGGGTAGAAATAACAATTGAAAAATTGGGCACCGGGGGTGGCTGGGTGCCAGAGTGTGGGCGCGAGTATATAGAAGTTAGAGTACAGCGCGCGTGCTCTCCCGCAATGGCAATGATTCAATGAATTCTGCAAACAGCGCACTTTCTACTTGCCGACCCACGGCCCACTACTTCGCTGTACTATATCTATAAAACAACAATAATAACAATACCGTCGTAGGTACAGTAATATAAAGTATCATTTTTGGAATAAGCGTATTATATCCATATTATATCTATATATTGGGTTTTTGAGGCGAGGGTGTACTGGATACACCAATTCTCAGCAGTACATGCTTACGCTCTTAGTTTTACTCGGTCTCGATTAATAACAATGCCATTAATACCCACAATCACAATAATAATAACAATAACAATTATTTATGATTTTGATTGATACTAAATACTAATCCCCGGGGAATTTTAATTATTTTCATTTCATTTAAATCTGATTATTGAATAACTGAATTTAACACTTGAATGATTGGCTAACTTTTAGCGTATAAATACCCAATGAGGTAACATTAAATACAATAAAAGCTTTCTAAAAAAGGAGTCTGCTAGATGGTAAATTACTCCAGACTATTTAAGGCCCGTGATAGATTATAATGACCGCCGAATACAATTGACTCCAATTACAACCTAGGGATATATAAATATACATTTTTATTTATATATATATAATTATTGTTTACGTCCTCAATGGAGTAATAATGGGATAGGTGGAGTGAGTAGGCCAATTTACCGAGATATAGCTTCTGCAGTCTATCTTTCTTCTTTTAACACTTCAACGTTATTTGAATCATCCCCTAAAATCACTGACTTGTCGACAACTGTTCCTTAGTTTTGATTAATTGTTCAACATATGTGATATTTTTCTAATAAGTGACTTATTTAAAATTTTATATATTTATGTTACTTAATACGCAAGATCAATAATGACAATATTTACATTTGAGGTTAATATCGTTGTAAAAAATTAATTAATAATACACTGAGAAAAAGAAATTTTTTTATTAAGAAAATTTTCTTGATACAAGAATTTATGTTCTTGAAAATTTTCAAGAATATATATTCTTAGCTCAAGAAATTGTTAAATTGATTGAAATAATTTTTACTTAGTTTAAATTAAGCTATTCTTTTGTTTATCTATTATCCAAAGATAAATATTGATGTTCTTCTCTTCAGAAATTAAAAATTAATAATTAATAATAATGGAATATTTGATCGTCAGCGAGTTTCTTGAACCAAGAAATTGTTATTTGAGTAAAAGTATTTTTTTTTTCAGTGTAACTAAATAAATCTATCGTTAACATACTTACACTGAAAAAAAAAATTAATTTAATTCGAGAGAAAAATTATTGAACCAAAAAAATAATTTTGAAGAGGGTAATTGTCTTGAATCAAGTAAAATTTTGTTAAATCAATAAAATTTATTAGTTCAAGAATTTTTTTACTCAAATCGAGAAGATTAAGTTCTTCAAAATTATATACTTGATTCAAGATCATTTTTTTCTGTGTATAATTTATTAAAAAATATTCAATAAAAATTGTATTGATCAAAAATAAAAAAAAAAAAAAAAAAAAAAAAAAAACAGTCAAATCTCCTAAAAATTAACCAAATTTAAATTTCTAACCACTTCAATTTTATATTAGACGCTCTTTATTTATTTATAATAACAAAAATCTCTCCTAAATAACTCTATCCCCAAAAAAATCACCACACTCCATAAAACCCAAGAAAAACTAACGCGAAAGATGTTTTCGCTGGCAATAAGCCGTTCCGGGCGATAGAACTCAACAAAATGGCCGTCGCTAGCTCAAATGCCGGATCCTTGAGCAACTCACGGTCGATCAATGGGTTTTCCCACGTACCGACTATAGTATGCACACGATACAGAGAGTACTTTGGCGTATCAACACCCACACATTATTCTAGCGATAACGAGAAAGAAACTGATATATTACACACATATACCCAGTATATACAATGCCTATTACATAGTATATAATATACAGCAAAAGTAAAGAGAATGGCCCGGGTATTTTACTTTTATGACCCCAGCTAATGCGCCCTTTGTGTAAGCCGTAGCTTTTCGTCGCGGTTTTCAGACTTATATTCCTTAGTATACACATATATATACCGTTCTTCCTAACCTCACACCCTACCATCATAATATACTATACCTTGTTCATTCTCATTCGTTTATTCCCATAAAATCTCTTTTCTCTCCATCTTCCGTCCGTCTAATCCGTCACTTTGTTTATATTTAACCGTGGATTGCATACATATACAAACACATACTCAGTCTTTCACAACAAGCTAACTTATACTAACTGAATTCAATTAAGGTACCGTTTATTGGTGTGTAGTTAACCGAATTAAACAGTTTAAGTTTAGTTGTTAAAATTACCGTAGTTAACTTAAGTCTCTAAAGTCTTTATAGCCTTGTTTGCGATGAGCCCTCTTTACCACCGATGATAATACGGGGAATATGCCAAACAATCAATTCCTCTCCCCTTTCAAGGCTCATTATTTATTAACAGATATAAATGACAGCAATTGTCTTACGTACTTTCTGCAAACTCTATCACAATAATGGGTTAAATTGTCCACGGTTAGTTTTAAAGACAGTAAATTTATGGACAATCAAAAGTAATAATAATTATTGTCGCGATGTCCCTTCTTTCCTCTAAGCAACGTTACATCGATATGCTATTTTATATTAAATAACCGCCCAATTCAAGTTAAATTAGTCGCGGTCATTCAAACATACACTTTCTATGGTATATGTTTGTGTATGTAATGTCTAATGTGTAATACATATATGTGAAATGGGGATCGAATACGAGCATCATATGTCGCATAGTCAACTCGCGTATTTGACTCCACTATCCTGATGTGTAGGTACTGTAAATGTGAGGAGGGTGAATATCTACAAGGGAATATTGTACGTCTATTGAGTTGGCCCCTTTGAAAAAGCGCTTGTAATTTGTATATAATAGAGTAGAATCACCCCGGGTCGGGCGGGCTGTAGAATCTATGTGCTAATACTTTCTATAAAGACACTTTGTGTGCTATGAGGTACGTGTGTACACCTTTTAGTGGTGTAACACATCTCGGCACAATGTGTGTCATGTTTTCATTTTTTATTTTCTTTTTTTGCTCGAGGGAAAGTTGCGGTGTCTCTGTCGCCTGTTTTATTTAATGTTATTGTGACGTTACGCGCGTGACGATCATTTGGCTTTGGGGGCCAAGGCATCACTTATTTGGCTTTGGCTACTGTGGTTTTGGGGAGGTTTACTTTTTCGGATTTTAAGATATGATTTTTGGTTTAAAGTTAGGGGAATTTTAGAGTAAAATTAAATTTAAGAAGAAAGATGATTTTTAAAAGTTTAAAATTGATATTATGGATCAAATATAAAAGATTTTGAAAAATTATAAAGGACATGTTTTCTAAGAAATTAGTCATTTATTTATTAATTTATTTATTTATTAGCTCATGGGATTACATCCCCTATGACCATACATCGTAAATAACAAGAGAAAAATTCTTGAACAAAGAATATAATTTTGAAGAGGGTAATTGTCTTGAATCAAGACGAAAAATTCTTGAATCAAGTAAAATTTCCTTAAATTAAGAATTTTTCTACTCAAATCAAGAATATCAAGTTCTTCAAAACTACATACTTGATTCAAGAACATTTTTTTTTCTGTGTAGAGTTATAAAATATTAGTTTACAAAGACTCTAAATTTTGAAGTACAATAATTGAATATTACTATATTATAGCTTCTAATATTATCATATTATTATCGTCATAATAATGGACATTAATCACTGCCATCACACTATCAAACAGTTGTTAACAATATATGACTTTTAATTTTTGTATAAAAAATATCTTGATCATTTTTGCTGTGTCTCTAATCTTTTGGACAGAATTTCAATTTAATGAACAAAATAAAAATTTTTTTATGATAGTCAGATACAAAAAAAATTCCCAAAAGTTTAAAATCAAAATTACAGCCAAATATTTGAGATATGAAAAAATGATAAGAGGCCTGATTTATAAAAAATAGAAGTTTTTACATATCTTTGTCATATCTTTGATCCTTTGGTCACAATTTTCATAAAAAGAAAATTTTTTTATGATAATCGATAAGAAAAATGATTTCTACACAAAAAAAAAAATTTACTTGAATCAAGTGAATAATTTTAAAGAATTTCATCTTTTTAATTTGAGTAGAAAAATTCTTAAACTAAGAAATTTTTTTTGGTTTAAGTAAATTTGACTTAATTCAAGAATTTTTCATCTTGATTCAAGACAATGAAACTCTTCAAAATTATTTTCTTGGTTCAAGAATTTTTCTCTTGATTCAAGTTAATTTTTTTTTCAGTGTAAAAGCTCAAAATCAAAATTGTGGCTTTAATATTAAAGATATTAAAAAATGATACATAAATTGTAGAGAATTAATTTTTCTACCAATTTCATTACATCTTATGTCTTATAAACGCAATCTCAATGAAAGACAGAAGAAATGAATTATATACCTGCTTAGAAAAGACTGCAAAAATTTATCAATAGCAAGGAATTGGTACCGACGTCAAAGAATATTTGAGGGTTATTTGTTATTGTAAAATAAAAGATGAAGGTCCTAGAAGATAAAACATAAAAAATGAAATATATTTGAGCTTGAGAATGGGAAGCAGAGACGGAGTTCCTCAGGAGAGTCGAGTTCAATAATAATCAGCGACTCTTAGGGCACAATTGTGGTGAGCTTGAGCACATCAAAGGCAAAGAGCACGCATAACAAGGCTCATTATTTACGCTGATCATTATTTTGACGGCGCTGATCGGCCACCGTCCATCACTCTCAGTATATTTCTCGAGCATTGGCCAGTACAGAGCAATCGCGTTCTTTTATTTTGGCTTTGGCGAACCAGCTTTTATTATAACCGAGCCAAAACTCTGGGTAAATGCCGCTGCTAACTCCGATATCATAAATCTGCCTTAAAGAATGGCTCCGAGTAAAGAAGTGAGAGGAGAGAAGAGAGCTGATGCTGGAGTATGGAGACCAGGACCGAGACCGGCGGTACGAGAACAGTAAGGTGGTGTTATTAATTGGAGCCCTCTGTGTGCATCAGTGTGAGAAATAAAATATATTCTCCTTCTAGTATGAGTAAAGACTCTCTATATATGTATTTATACATAATGCACAAAAAGAGGATTGAAAAACCGCTTGAGCTCGATTCGTCGGCAGGAGATTTTAATTACCCCCAAACTCTTTCTCTTTTGCTCGGCGAATAAGTGGTGGAACAAAAGCCATTCGTTCGCCCAACTTTCGGTACTTTATCTTTTTTTTCTATCGATTATTCCCGTAGATATATCTATAATAATGTTATTAATAAAAGTTCATTTTTATGGTTATTATTATAATTGCTCGGCTGCTTTTAAGCTTCATTTTATTATTGATTTATTTACCTGGATTCGTGAATTTAGGAAGGTAATTTTCTTTTATCGGCTCTAGGTTTGTTTCTCATTAGAAATGAGTTAGTTTCGAATTAAAATTTGAAAGAAGATATTGAATTAATGAGATTGGAAGAATTTACATTTTTGGATAATAATGTTGATTTTTATGATCAAAATTTAATAAAAGTTGGCGAGATAATTATCTGGATCGTTAAAAAATTTTGTGTTGAGTTTTATAAAAAATTTAATTTTTCTAATAAATTTTTTTTGTTACCATAGATTCATTTTTCACTTGGATTGGAGAGCAATGAGGGTTGAAATTAAAATTATGAGCAACGAACCATCTTTGAGACTTTGGTAAGTAAAAATTTTTATTTAAAATTTTGGAAAATTTTAGTTTTGAAGAAGAAGAGGTAAAGAAATATTTATGGATTGTTATCATGACTGTAAACGCCTATGTTTACTATAAAGCTTTATTTATTAGATTGCAAGTACTGGTTTATTAAGTAACTGATAAAATGTTGCTACATATTTAAATAATCCGGTTTATTAATTATAAAAGAATTTTATTAGTATTTAATGAATTTTTTTTCTATAGTCAGTTTGACATTTTAAAAACACTTAAAAAATTAATTTATCAAATAAAATCTTCAAATATTTTAATAGCAATATTTTTAATAAGAAAAATTTTCATAAATTTTCAATGTTTTTAAAATAATTACTTACTTACTGCGCTGAAAAAAATTTGGTTCATTTTTTAAAAGAAATTTTAAACGAAAAATATTTTTAAAAAATTCTTTGAGTTAAACTAAAATTTATTTAAGCAAAGAAAAATTTCAAAACGCTGAAGATTTTTTTTCAAAAATAAAGTAAATTTTTTCTTCAGTATATATTTATTGTAACTTATAATTTTTTTTTAATTTATTAAAAATTTAACTAAGTATATTTTATCACATTATGATAAGTTAAAAATTATCCAGTTAAAAATTCTTTAACTAAAAAAAAAGGCAAACATTAATTAAGCGCAACTAAAAATAATTATATCGATTGCATCAAAGTAAATTTTGAGTAATAAAAAAGCAAAATTACTTAAATAACTCAAAAGCAGTTAATTAAAATACAAGAACATTGAAATATAAGGCTATAAAATATAAAAGGCATATAAATGGAACAGAAAATAAACATTACCAATCTATAATAAACTTTCACAAGCTTCTAAAATATAAAAATAGTAATAGTAATGATTAATTATAGAAAAAAAAATAATAATAACGTTACGTAAAGATTTATCGGAAGAAATCTATATATTTATTTGGTGTGGTTTTAATTAACCATTTCCTTATTAATATTTCTTTCTCGGTCACACGATAAATTAATAATAGGAGATACAGATCTCACTCTGAGAAGTAACAAGTGTCTGGAAGTAACAATCAGTACTCAAGCTCACATTTCTATATATATATTTCCAATCAAGTTAATTAATCACAAGGCATTAGAGTAGTTAGTCGTTAATTAACCCAGTGTACAATCGGACAGTCCCGCCTTTCATATAACTCTCGACAGATAAACGCGTCAGTGGCATAACTTAAACTAATTCGCATTTGTAATAATAAAACTAATTATTTTTACTTCTTCTCTGCCGTGGGTTTTTCGCTGCACTATCTCCCCTATGTTTCAGCTTTGTTTGATAAAAATAGTACAAGTAATAACAATAAATAATAAAGCGAATATAAATAAAACAAAGAAACAGGTAGCTGGTAATAAAAGGTGTTAAACACTTACAATAATAAACTCGAGCACAATTTACCATAATCACTCATTACGACTATCAACTAATTTGATAATCCATCAGTGGATCATCAAATAAATCTTATTTATTAAAATTTTTAAATTAAGTATTAAATAAAACTAATTACATATTTATATTGCTACATCTCATAAATAAGATAAGATAAATATATTACGCATGAAAATATATTATGCAGTTATAAAAATAATAATGTGAAAATTTAATTATTCAAACTAGTTTATTGCTAATTTTATTAATTTATGCAAAAAAAAAAAAAGATGGGAGGGAGATTATTAAAAAATCAAGCATTTGTTTATTGAAATAAAATTTTTTTTTTTATCAAAGGAAGTTGTTTTGTAAAATTAATCTATATTATTAAGAGAACAAGCAAAAGATACATAATTAAGGAATGACCTTGTATCTTGTAAATTTTTAACTTTTTTAAGGATATAAGCTCATCCTGAGGTTACACTCATCAAAAGCTTTCATTTGAGTACCCACATCAATTTTTCATATATTTATATATATTATATATATATGTATATATGAAAAATATATAAAAATGCATGTGGGTACTCAAATGAAAGCTCTTGGTGAGTGTAACATTGGGATGAGCTTATATCTTCAAAAACGTCAATAGTAAAGAAAGTACAGTGCAATTTAACATAATCAAGAAACGACCTTGTATCTTGAGAACTATTGACATTTTTAAAGATATAAGCTCATCCCGATGCTACACTCATCAAGACCTTTCATTTGAGTACCCACATCAATTTTTTATATATTTATATGTATTACATATATGTACATATGAAAAATATATAAAAATGCATGTGGGTACTCAAATGAAAGCTCTTGATGAATGTAACATCGGTATGAGCTTATATTTTTAATAATATCAATAGTTAAGAAAGTACAGTGCAATTTAACAAAAGTCATTATTTAATGAAGCAAAATTTTATTTATTTACAATTTTCAAGTCACGGCAATCACATAGTGCAAGGTTGCTAGTATTAAATTAATTAAATAAAAAAATCGTGTTGAATTAATAAACAAATCTTGAACCAAGAAAATTATTTGAAAAAATTTAATCTTTGAATCAAGTAGAGAATTTTGAATTAAGAATTTATTTTTGTTAAATTAATTTTACTTCATTTAAAATTTTTTCTTAATAAAGAAATTTTTCAAAAATTTATGTAGAAAATAAATTAAAGTTGATAAATATTTACTTCTAATGACTTTTTTCTGTAACTTTTATTTTTTTTCAATGTCAAAAATAATTGAAATGACAAAAATTAAAAATCATTATGTCAAACAAAAAAACCAAATCGAATTGTAATTGCGCTCTTCCATTTTGATTTCATCTAGACGTCCCATTTTGCCCTGAGTTTAACATAAATAACCTACAAAACATGACAATCTTACAAAGTAGGATACACAAGTAATTTATCAAGCAGCTCTGATACCGATAAGATCAAACCGCGCAACACTTGAGTTATCTGACAATTAAATCCACGGACTCGACGACACTTTTCTAATCTATTTTCCATTAACATTAAAAACTAACCTATTAAAGTAAAATAACACAAAGTTAAAGTTATTAACGTTACCGTTAGGCTTATGGGATGATAAAACGAGGCTGGTTATTTATTTTAATGCCGGCACCGGGTAAAACAGATCAGCAAATTAATATAACCTATAACTTATCACAGATTACTAAGTGCAGGTGATGTTCTTTGTTCTGATCCTTGTAATAAATAACATTAAATTGATATTTTCCCATTAAGCAAGACACATTGTTGGGCGCGTTGTATTACTGAAGCATAAAGCAATATATAAAAGCTCATTTAGCAATCGTTATTCCGCTTAACTGAGAACTCTTGACTCGGTATAACCCCGGGATAATCGGCTTCGAAAATTTTTGAGTTTATACGCTGCTGTGCGCAATTTATTCGATGGATTTGCCGATCACCTGCCGCGTTTATAAACCTGCCTCTACTCCTCATACACGATGAACTAAGATGATCGGTACTCGTGCCTCAATTGCTCAAGGGTTCGTCTGCAGATCGAGTTAATGTCCATCGCTAATGTGCCTCGGGATTCAGCAAAAATCTTTCAAAAGGTCGCGTCATTACGCCGCTAATATGAGTATGCTTGAAAATGGCGTTTTGGGGGTTAAAAAAGCGGGAAATTTCAATTTTTTGTATTTTTACCATTTATTCATTCAAAAACTGATCTAAAATTGCAAATATAAAATATAAAATATAAATTCAAAGTTTGAATATGGACGGAGATAATTTAATATCAATAATTATTATCGTTTTTTATAATAGTTACTATCTCAATCTATTATTGACCAAAATTTTATTATAGTGACTGTTATAATTACAGCTAACAATATTTACGATCAGGATAGTAATAGTTATACCATCTCGTGTATTTAAAAATTCAAATCTTATTTTTAATTAATGATCTTTCAAATTTTAATATTTTCTCAATCTCAAACTCCTTTATTAAACTATTTTATGATTTATTAATTTTTTAAGTTACTTTAAAGACTGAAAACAATTAATCAAGGCTGCTATTTGTCAATAATTAATCAATCAAAACATTATTTTTATAAAACAACCTTCACAAACTGACTGCAGTCTTTAAAGTAACTTAAGAAGTTAACAAATCATAAAATACGTTTTATATAAAGAGTTCGAGATGAAAAAAATTAAAATATTTAGAAAATATAATTGAAAATAGGATTTAAGTTTTTAAATACCCAAAATTGTAATAATTACCACCGTGATGATAATGTAAAGTAATGTCAACTGTCATTACAACAGTAACCATAATAAAAAACGATAATAATTATAAACATTTAATTTACCCAATGTATATATTTATAATTGTGCACAGAAAAAAAATTAAATCAAAAGAAAAATTTTTGAACTAAGAAAATAATTTTGAAAAGTTTCACTGTCTTTTTATACACAGTAAAAAATTTTGCATCATTGCATCAAAAAATTTAGTGTTAAAAATTTTTATGTTAAATATTTAACAGAATAAGTGTTAAATTTACACATAAAAGTATTAAATAATTAACACTAATTTTTTTGACGCAATGACGCAAAATTTTTTACTGTGTAAGTAAAATTTATTTAAACCAAAAAAATTTTTTAGTTTAAACATTTTTCTATACAAATCAAGAAAATGAAGTTCTTCAAAATTATTTACACGGAGAAAAAAGTATTGCTATTATAGTGATCCAGTGGATCGTGAACGTAGTATTGTGATTAGCTCAAAACAGTATCGTCATTTTCACGATATTATAACCTGATATACTCTATACTTCGGATTCTTATATGAACTTTCCATGGTATAGTGAATATGTCAAAACTTATTGCGATCATAAAGAAACGTTTCCTCACTACGGCGAAACGGATCGTGATTATCACGATCCACGACGCCTTCAGCGCCGCCACGCATAACCAAGTCTGAAACTCTTACGGGTAGATTTTTTTATAATTTTGGTGATGAAATAGTGATAATTACATAAATTAGTTAATTAATATCAACAGCGATATGGATGATTGGGTTGTTGATAAATTACTCGAGTGGAATCTTGAAAAACTTGTGTCGATTTTTGAAGGCTATAGTCAAGAAATAAATCTTCCTATGTTAACTGTGTTAATGTCGTGTCCGTGGTTATTGTATATAATTCTACTGCGTTGATAAGAAGAAACAATGTACATTATATATTGTATTAAATAAATAAAATTCTTGTTTTCATAAAAGTCTTTTTTAGCATAAATGGTTTGATCCCATACTATTTTATACAAAAAAATACAATTGTATGGAGTACGTTCAGTAATAAAGGAGTAAAAATTGCATTAAAAAATTTTTTTCTTATGACAAAAATATTTGCCTCTTTTAAATGAATATTTCGATAATACAAATTTCTAGGCTAATAATATTTGTAAAAATAAAAAAAAAAGTTATATAAGATAAAGACCAACTGCTGTAAGTCATTATTTAAAAATTTTTAAACCTAACCCACTTCTTAACTGTCATAATCTACACAAAAATTTTAAACTAATCAAGCTACAATAGGAATTTTTATTTGTGTTAATAACAATAATATACCAAAAAACTAAAAAAACAATAATCTGCAATAAAATATAATTAACATTTAATTAAAGACAACTTAATCATCTATAAACCATAGCAATATTGCTATATAGACACTCGATATCCGAATCCATGTGGATTGTGATAATCACGATCCACTAGATCGGGCATATGCATATCTAAAGTATAGTCATACGAGGATCATGATCATCACTATACTGAATCGTGAAAATAGCAATACTTTTTTCTCCGTGTACTTGATTTAAGTAAATTTTTTTTCTCTGTCTGCCGTTTGATTATCAAATCTTGGCATTAAAAATCAGTAAATAAATAGAATAAATCTGTTATTTTCATATAAAATTCTCAAGTGGGATTCACCAGACATTGTTTGAGCCATAAAAGAAAGCCTTGGAAAAGAACGTGCCAATGCAGATGGATCTAACAAGACTCTCGCACACAAGAGCACCCCTAGCTGAATATGGTCTCTTCGATATTTATTTTTATACAATTTAAATATAAATATATTGTGGTGGATGAATTCCGAGCAATTTCTCGTTGGTCAGGCGCTGTTTCTTTGATGCTTTGAACTCTCACCGCGCTGACCGATCCTCTTGGTAATCATGGGAGTTTGCCACGCCCCGAAAAACACCTCTCCAACAAGACTTTTCTCTTGCTCTTTCTTCAGTCGGTGTACATATATTTTATACGAGGGTTTAGCATGTGTTATAAGGATGTAGGGTCGTGTCTCACTTGTCCCCCATTGGCTTTTTCGCCTGATCTCCTCACACACACTACACACGTCGCACATCGCACAGTGTTATTCAGTCGACAATCCGCGGTGTAGTGTGTAGTGTGCAGTGTGGAGTGTGTAGGGATATAATATCGCCCGGAGAATCAGATTCTAAGACCGATCGAACCGCGGCTGATCCTATCAATTGGTATTGCCGAGGAGAGACCGATTCCAGCGATTCTTCACGGCAAACGCTTGCACGGAATCATATTATTGCCACGAGCCGCGCATATAACATAACAGCTAAGAAAAACACCGCCCATAATCTAACGGATTGAGAAATTTGTTTCTTCTTATACTTATAAACTTGTACATATTTTTTGTAATTCTGTATTGCCAAGGCCTCGGAATAATTTTTATAAGATTTATATTTAATGTACATAAATACATAAGTATGCTGGCAATAAACTGATCCGAGATTCTACGCGGACTTTTAATCGTGTTTCAGTGTACCAACTGTTTTTTACGCATAATTAAATAGTAATTAGTTATATTTTTAAGCGTGACATGTTCTGACAAAAAACTGCCCAATATTTTAAATTTTAATAAATAAATCACTCTTTTTTTTTTTTTTAGTTGTTTGTTATTTAAAATTTTTTGAAAATTGTACACACGGAAAGAACAAGATGACACTGGATATTATCCCAGATTATACTCGGTGATATCTGTGGTGAAAAAAAAAATTTTTGTACTAAAAAAAATTTAGATTTTATAATCTGGATTATACTAGCTACTATCTAAAATTTTTTTTCACTTAGCTTAATCTGGGATGATATCCAGTGTCATCTTGTTTTTTCCGTGCACTGAAAAAAAAAAAATTAGTTTGAATCAAAATTCAAGAAAAAAATTTTTGAATCGAGAAAAATTTTACTCTTTAAGGTTTTTCTACTTAAATCACGACGATGAAGCTCTTCAAAATTATTACCATGGTTCAAAAAAATTTTTTTTCAGCTTGGCAACCTCAAAGAGTTACAGAGGTTGTTAGGTAATTAATTAAAAAAAAAAAAAGGTGCAAATATTTATTTTTAAAGACTGTCTTTGTTATGGTCCTTGTTGGTAATTTAGGATAAATACACAGTTACATTTAATTGATTCTGTTGTAATTGTAGAGTGTATAATTTGAAAAAAGGGTAAACTTTTAACGAGTATAAAAATTCTAGTTATCGTACCCCAACTTTTAATCTTTAAAGTTTGCAAATTGACGATTGTTACTTTGGTTCTTGGAAATTTGAAACTGGTTAGTTAACTTTAAAATCAGTTACTACTTCAGCAAACTTTTAATGTGAATCATAGTTTGTTATAACTTTAACAGGGTTGATTTTGATCAAACAATATTTTTAGTTTGTACACAAAAAATATTAAACGTAAAATAGCTTGTAAAAATGATGACACTCAAATTAGTAGACACTTGATCATTTTTTAATTTTATTTAACAATAAATTTGTTTAAATTGTTTAATTAAATAATAAATTGTCCAAAAAAATTGCATTCATAGTTTATTATAATTTCTACATGTCATTATGGTTAATTTTGATCAAACAATATTTTTAGTTTGTACACAAAAAATATTCAACAAAATAGTTTGTAAAAATGATGACACTCAAATTAGTAGACACTTGATCATTTTTTAATGTTATTTAACAATAAATTTGTTTAAATTGTTTAATTAAAAAATAAATTTGTCTCAAAAAATAGCATTCTTAGTTTATCATAATTTCTACATGTGGAATAAAAAAAAAATTTTTTATCGCAATTTAATGATAAAAAAAAATCCAAAAATGATTGTGTCTCTCTCAATTTCAGTACCATTAAAAATTCTGCACTTACTATGTTATTTGAAATAAAACTCAACTTTAAACTAAAATTATTGTTTGGCAAAGTTTGTAAATTGACTATTCAACTACTGAAAAAAACGACCCTTAAATGTATCTAGAAATAATATACACTGTAATACTTTTAATGACAATTGAATGACAAACTTTAAATGTATAATTTAAAAGAACACAAAGTACGTTTGACATTTAACAGTACTATTATTACCTCATTCGTCACCGATAAACCTCGCCCTAAAATCCACAAAATTACTATGATAATAAACTCCGAACAAAGGATATATCTCGTACATTTAATTCGCCCACCTCTTCAATAATGTCAACAGTAAAAAAACTAACCCGAGCAAAAGATTCGCGTGCGTAAATCTCGTTACTGAAAAGTCACGAATAGCTTTTATCCATATATACTATTGTCATATGTTGAAAGTAACATAAAAATATCGGGTTTTATTGGCAACAAACACCCTACTCTCTAGTCTCTGTTCTACCATAAGGGCTAGAGGGTGCGACCGCATCCACCGAGATTCGTCGGCGCAACACCGGAAGGGGTTCAATCCAGTTCCAAGCAGAACATAAATGACAATCTCCAAGTTGCGATAAATCCTCGCTCGTACTTATGGGGTCGCTCTTTTCGATACACCCCACCGACTTCTTTCCCTGGCTTCAACCCTAATAGACCATTCTACTCGCTAGTTATTACAGATGCCATTCCTACGGTTAACTGTATAAATATACATCACAATATTTTTATAGTCATCTACTGGCCAGCCTTCCATATTAGGAGAAAAATTAATCATTCTTCATTACTCATTACTCATTAGTTACATTACTCATATTGATACTAGTATTATGTACGATCAGAAAACAATGGATTTTTGTTCCGGTCCACGCCCTGCCTGTAATAATTTGTGATGAATGTTTCTGATGTCCTAATAAGATTATTTTGAGACAACTTAACTACTGGTCAGGACTTTAACAATAGCTGATATAGCTTCTGAGTGTGTTATTGTATTAATATGAAGGGTCAGGAGCTCAAAACGCTCCAATTAAAGGTATAATAATCTGAAGAGTCAAAATTATTACAGAGAATCTGGTAAATATTTGTAGTAGTGATTCTATCAAGATTTATTTGCTGCCAAATTAACATTATTAGAATTTAAATTATTACATTTAAAAAATAACTAAAAATCTGACGGTGTCAATTTTACCTCTTTAGAAATAAATTGCACTGTACTTTCTTAACTATTGACGTTTTTGAAGATATAAGCTCATCCCGATGTTACACTTATCAAGAGCTTTCATTTGAGTACCTACATGAATTTTGATATATTTTTCATATATTCATATATATAAATATATAAGATATATGAAAAATTAATGTGGGTACTCAAATGAAAGGTCTCGATGAAAGTAACATCGGGATGAACTTATATTTTTAAAAATGTCAATAGTTCTCAAGATACAAGGTCATTTTTAATTATGTTAAATTGCACTGTAATTTTTTAACTATGGAGATTTTTAAAGATATAAGCCCATTCTGATGTTACACTCATCAAGAGCTTTCATTTGAGTACCCACATGCATTTTTTTTTTTTTTTTTATTTTTTTAAAGTCGCATAAACTACTAAGGTCATGAGCGACTACGGTAGGGGATAAACTGTTGAGATTGGAACTCGTTTTATTTTTTGGGCTGAGCAGAATAATACACTTAAATATTAAAAATATTCATTGGTGTACGCCGGAATCGAACCCGGTCCAATGCTTTGGTAAGCAAGGGCCGGATCCGATAGGGCTACTGCGCGCCTTAATGCATTTTTATATATTTTTGAAATATACATATATATATAATATATATAAATATATGAAAAAATTGATGTGGGTATTCAAATGAAAGGTCTCGATGAGTGTAACATCAGGATGAGCTTATATATTTAAAAATGTCAATAATTTTCAAGATACAAGGTCATTTCTTAATTATCTATTTAGAAATAGAGAATTTTCGAATGCAGCCTAAAAACTGATCTTCATAAATTGACTATTGGTGAGAATGATATGAAATCTTGAAAAGGCACAAAATTTTTCTCATTCTCTTAATAATATAGATGAAATTATTTAACTATGTAAATTTTACATAATTATACCTGTAAATTCAACATATTTTGTTTACATGTTTAGAACCAAAAAAAAAATTGTTTCTGCCCTAATAAAAAACTTGGCTTAAAAAAAATCATTTTGAAAAATTTTTACTATCTTAGATCAAGCAGAAAATTTCCTCAAATTAAAAACTTCAAAATTTTTTCTGCATATTTCAAGTTAATTTTCTACTACCGTAACAAAAAATAAAATTCTTGATAATGTAAAAAAAGTTTTGAACGTTCGATACGATTATATAAAAAAAAGTGATAAAATTAATGGAATTAGTGATGATAAAAAAATGTCGGACATGGGTCTTGAAAAGGATGATATAAAAAATAAGTCAAGTACAGAAGAATCTTATCGTCGGTAATAGTTGTGATTACATCACAGTCATTATCGAAGCAATTATTGTAGCCGTAAAATATGAGCCCGCGATAGATAGATAGATAGGTTGAGTTGAGTGTTGAGTTAAATGTACTACATTACATAGATTATACAAATATGAACGAAGAGCGGTGAATGAATAAAAAATGTCTGGCTAAAGACAGGCAGATTATTTGCTCTGCCAGGAAGTTCTTACAACGGTGAATCGCAACGAGCTTAGCTCATAAACGCACGATGAAGGATAATATACCCCTCTTTTGAGGCTACCGACGGAGCAGGTGCTTGAGAGTGCCGTTTAGTCCCGCATCGAACACCGTCAAATAATAATAAGTGAAGAGCCAGATTATCGCGGTTCATTATTTTATTTTATTATTTTCTTTCGGGCTTCTCTCTTCTTACTCTCTCGTTATTTTAATATGTCATGTCATCATCTACTTCTCTTTTTATCAACATATTTTTTTCCTCTCCCAGTTACTGATACTAATTTTTGAAAACTGTATTTAATGGTCGTACCGTGATTCTGCGGTTATCGGGTAACACTTTTTTGTCATATAAGCATTCTTAAATTTGCTGTACACATACTCGGTCAAGTAAAAAGCTTACTTTGTATAGAGATTCAGGTTGAGAATCATTTTTTTATGAATATTGATTACATTAAAACTAAGTATGTTTTTTTTTCAATATTTTATAGGCATTATAAATTTGACCATCTGCTGAAGATATTTCTTCATCACATATGAACATTTAAAATTTAACTCATTTATAATAGCCAAAATTTGACAATAATATAAATCAAAAATTTTTAATTGAACAACAAAAAGTTAAAATGTAAAAAATTACGTCATTTATGGTGAATTTGGAAGTTACTCTTAGTATTTTTATTTATCAAACTCAAAAAATTCTAACCAAAAACATAATTTTGAAAAGTTTAATCATCTTGAATGAAGCAGAAAATTTTTAAATCAATATTTATCTATACAATTTTTTCAAAAGTTTTTCTACTTGATTGAAAATCATCAAATTTTTTTTAGCTTTAGAATTTTTCTTTTGAATTAAGGTAATTTTTTAATAGCGCACAATTTTTTAATGCGCTAATGTTTCAAAAATTTCTTCTACATACTGAAAAAAAAATTAACTTGATTCAAGAGAAAAATTCTTGGACCAAAAAAATAATTTTGAAGAGGGTAATTGTCTTAAATCAAGACAAAAAATTTTTGAATCAAGTAAAATTTCCTTAAATCAAGAATTTTTCTACCCAAATCAAGAATATTCTTCAAAAATTTTTCAAACATTTTTTTTCTGTGCACAAATAATTAAAAAAAATTTTTTTTTATTCAAAAGAAGAAATTTTTGCCCAAGAAAATCATTTTGATTCAATAAAATAAAATTCTTTACAATAATTTCGTAAATTCAAATTTTTCTCCCAAATAAAATTGATAATTTATCAGCATACACAATGTTATTTACAATTGTCTTCAAGACATTAACTTCAAACCTCAACATACACAGTAGATAAATAAATAAAGGAAGAACTACAAAATTGATCATGAGAAAATCTGCAACAAAGTAAGGAAGAAACGTGATCCATTGAATAAATGTTCATAGGTAAATCATTTATAATAAAATATTGACAAAAGTTGAGGAAGAAATGACCAATAAAATAGAATGAGACAAACAGAAGTCTATTCTTATGCAGAAACAATCTATCCGTAGTTACAAAGTTGAAAAATCATCAAATAATAAGATAGTTGAGTATCTTCGTATCACGTAGTATTATAAAATAAAAAAAAAAAGAAAAAGAAGAAACATAAAGCATGAGCGTGCCGGTTGGTTATAAGTTATGAACAAGAAAATTTAACATATCCGCAAAACGACTTGGCAATAGAGTATATTACTCGTTGCCGTGAAGATTTGCCTTCAGAGGACGCAACTGAAGATTATGATGAGAAGTAGACGAAGAAAATGCCCGAGCTGAAGAAATAAAACAAAGTTTTACTTTAGGATGAAGATGAAGAACATGGAGGATATGAAGCACAGCCGGTAGATGGAGAAGGATGCCAATGGATACTACTAAAATCAGTGGTATTCATCCTCATCCTCATCCAATACAAGTACCAAGTCAGATACGGACTGCGAAGATGAGTGAGACAACGAGGGAGGAAAGGGGGGAGGGGGAGGGAGAAACAGCGGCAAATATACATCCAATACACATTCAACTACACTCTCTTTTCCTTTACATGTGTAAGTATTCGTATATGTATACATATAAAGAGGAAGAGATGGGTGTGAGGGATTTGTTCTCTCTGGCCGAGGTGTTGCCGGCGGTGGTATTAATTGGCGGGGAGCTCAGCCGTCTGTGATTAGCCTCAGCAGCCGCCGCCACCTCTGATCCTACTCTCAGCCGAGAAAGAGTCCCGATCGTATATCTGCCGACGTACGTGTGCGACCCTCTTTCACTCTTCAATACACACTATATAATATACCAACTATAACCAGCTAAAATCTTTTCTCTTCTCCACCTCATTCTCATTCTCATTCTTATTCTCATTCCATTTCTTTACGGTCTTCACCACTGGCAAACTCACATGCTCACATATTCAGCTTCTACACCAATCTACTGCTATTTAACGACAAATTGATCAAACATACAAAAATTTATACTTACATAGATAGTTTTAATTTCAAAAATTCATTTTGATTGGAAGTAATTAGTCACTAGCAATCTTGCAGTTACTGTGTGACTGCTAAAATTGCACTGTAATTTTTAACTATTGACATTTTTAAAGAAATAAGCTCATCCCGATGTTACACTTATCAAGAGCTTTCATTTAAGTACCTACATGCATTTTTGATATATTTTTCATATATACATATATATAATATATATAAATATATGAAAAATTGATGTGAGTACTCAAATGAAAGGTCTTGATAAATGTGACATCGGGATGAGCTTATATCTTTAAAAATGTCAATAGTTCACAAGATACAAGGTCGTTTCTTAATTATGTTAAATTGCACTGTACTTTTTTATCTATTGACATTTTTAAAGATATAAACTCATCCCGATGTTACACTTATCAAGAGCTTTCATTTAAGTACCTACATGCATTTTTTATATATTTTTCATATATACATATATATAATATATACAAATATATGAAAAATTGATGTGGGTACTCAAATGAAAGGTCTTGATAAGTGTGACATCGGGATGAGCTTATATCTTTAAAAATGTCAATAGTTCACAAGATACAAGGTCGTTTCTTAATTATGTTAAATTGCACTGTAATTTCTTAACTATTGACATTTATAAAGATATAAGCTTATTCCGATGTTACAATCATCAAGAGCTTTCGTTTGAGTACCCACGTGCATTTTGATATATTTTTCATATATACATATATATAATATATATAAATATATGAATTATTGATGTGGGTACTCAAATGAAAGGTCTTGATGAGTGTAATATCAGAATGAGCTTATATCTTCAAAAATGTCAATATTTTACAAGATACAAGGTAATTTCTTAATTATGTATCTTGAGATAGAGCATTTTCGAATGCAGCCTAAATACTTATTTATATTTCACAAGTCACGGCAGTCACATAGTGACTGCAAGGTTGCTAGTTCATTAACAAATAATTTATTAAATATCAGCAATAATTTTTTTACTTCAAATAAAAATTATTAGAAATAAAATAAAATTTATTAATAGTTAACAAATATTAATAAAGCCCATAAAAATACTCCAAAAATTTTTTTCACTTTTCCATCAATTAAAATCTATCTTTCAACCCTTAGAAAAAAAGTAAAATATTAATAAAGGTTAAAAATAAAGTAAGTCTTGTTAAAATCAATAGAAACAAATAATTTAGCTTAACGGAAGGTATAAAGTAAGATTTTTTAAATCAATTACAGTGTTTATAATCCGCTGACATTTGACTATAGTTACACATCGGACGTACACCAAGATAAATAGTATGACATTTAACTTGGCTAAAACTTTAGTCTTGTCATTAAACAGCGTATTTTGGTACATAAAACATAAATACTGGGAATAAGTGGAATAAAAAATAAAATATGTATCTAATAAAATCCAAAGTGGTACGGTGGTTAGTTATATTATTGTTGTTATTGGATATTTTATTATAATCTTCTCGGTGTCCACGGAATGGGACGCCAATGGGAGATCACGATGAGCCAAGTTATACACAGACTGATGTTTAGGTTGTTTGACTTGGCGGGCCGACAGCGCTCTGTAATTATCTCGCCTGGCATGTAACTGCCTGCCCAGCTGTATTACTGTCCGATCCGTGTATATATATTGTATGTATACAGATATAATACACCAGAACCAGACGAGCCGCCGAGCGATATTCCACCAAAAATGTTACTAACCGTCGTGTAAAAATACACCAACCGTGTAAAGCTAAGTCACATAAAACAATTCAAAGGTATACTTAACAGATCCAGTGATTTTTTTTTACCCCTACCTTCGCGTCTATATATAATACTACCCCCAATACAACTCCTGCGAAACCCGCGGAATTTTGTAATAGCTCATTAATTGCATCGTTGGAAATTTTTTAACATTTTTTTATTCTTACTCATACATGCCTTTCTTTACTGGCGAATCTTTTAAAGATTTCCCGTCATTCTTGTTCCACGACTTGGACATATCGATCTCAAGCTTAGACTTGGACTTAGACTTAGACTATATTGCATGTTATATTGTATGTATTTTATTGTGTTGTGGATAAAGTTATAGATAACAAGTCGTATAATGGATTGACAACAAAGTGTCTAAAATAGTTGTGCATACATGTACTTTGTGCATAACAAAGAGTGGTGTAAATATACCAGAAAACGATTGTGGAGTCGACGATAGACTGACGATGCCAGTATGTAAAGCACGTGGGAATAAACACACGTTTTTTTTTTTTAAGTCTTAGGAATATATCAAGAGTATAATCTAATAACTATAACACACGAATTATTTTACAGAAGTTTTAAGTTTTGTCGTTTTAAACCGGTTATTTATAATATACCGATACTAAACTATTTAGCGGATTATGGACGAATGTAAATAATGATTAAGGGTAAGTGGTGTAGAGTAGGGAATTGTACATAAAAAAAAATTTGTTTGAATCAAAAAATTTTTTGGGAAGATATTAATTTATTTCGAGGAAGAAATTTTTTTGCAATGAAAAAATTTTATTTTAACAAATTATTACTTTAAATATTCTATTATTATTATTTGTTTTTAAGAATTTTTTCCTCAAATCAAATTAATGTTTCATCAATATATTTCTTCTTTAGTGACAAAATCATCTATATTATTAAAAGAAGTTTTGTGACCAGTGTATTTATATGATAAAATAGGGTTTTATGGTTAAATTTGGATCGTTGGAAAAGCCTTTGCAATGACACTAAATTTCACTAAAAAAATCGACTTTATCATATGACTATTCCGGAGACAAAATTTTTCATATTCTCTTAATAATATAGATTAATTTATTAAAAAAAAATTCTTTTTAAAATGTGAAATTAGTTAAGATTTTAGAAACTTTTGGATTTTTTTTAGTGAATAAATCATAAAAAAATTTCACTGGTAAAAATTTTAGAATAATATAAATGCACATTTTTATTTTTTTTAATAAAACAAAAAAATTGTCTTTTCAATTCAATATCATTTATTTGGTACAAAAAAAATTTTTAAATTAAAAAACAAAACTATTCGATTTTTTAAAAATATCAAAATAAATAGATGTAATTAAAAAAAATAAAATTCCAAAGAAATGGTAGTGCCATGCGCCAAATTCAATGATCAAGTTTTTTATTAAAAACATTGAAGATTTTTTTCGAACTTTTTATTTTATTTTAATAATTGAATGAATCATTAAAATGAAATGACACATATGGAGGACTAATAACAATAACTAACAAGTGGGCGCGAATGTATAGGCAATAGGCCCTCGGAAGAAATAAAAAAGGGTCATATGTTGAACAGTGGGTGTAACAGAGGTTAGGAACACGCCAAGAGGTTAGACATGATACATGATATTTGATATAAATAACAAAACTATAAATAAACCTAAAGGCTTAAAAAAAATGTTAATCTGTAGATGTGATATTCTATAATTCTGTGGATAAATATAAATAAGAGTGTCTTGGATGGGAGATCAAACGCGCCGCGAATAAAAATAATAACAATAATTAAACGCATTAAAATATTACGAAGGAGTAGTTTACAAGTATAAAGTATAATATAAGGGAAATTGACTTTTACTATCTCAAATTATTGTTACCAATTATTAGATGAGTAAATTTAACGTTTCAAGCGAGAAAGCGTAACATTACCTATATGCAATCCCTTGTATAAATATAAATATTATAAATATTGTATGCGCTCTAACTATTATGTTTAGGTAACTTCGATATTTTGTTTAAATAAAACGTTGTAAACTATAATAACGGAAGTTTATCCAAGAAACCAACAAATTCTCGGGGTTATTTATTATTTAAGAACCAAACCCACTAATTTATTATTAAGTATTAAACAAGTGAAAGTACTTATATTTGTACACTTAATAATTAATTGTTTCGCTCGAAAATATGATTTATAGTGTACAGTCCGTTCTGTGCCATTAAAATATAAATTAATATTGTTATATTAATAGTTCCTGAGTAATTATATAAAGAAAAAGTGTTATTAATTATTTAAGAATATATACGCGGGTTTTATCGGCCTGTTATTATCAAATTAACCACGCCTCGGATTCGTAAAAAATTTTTAAACCAACAAAAAGTTGTCTACGGAAAAAAAATTATGTAAATTCTTAAAATTGGAGAAGTAATTATTTTTTTTATAAGTTCAAAAAATAGTAAAATTATTGAAAAAAAAAATTTGATAGTTTTGACAAAAAAAAAATTTAACTCTTAAATTGTTTAAATTTAAAAATACACGGTAAAAAATTTTTTGTCAAATGTTTAATACTTTTTTGTGTTGATTTAACAAAATAAATATTAAATTTATACATAAAAGTGTTAAATATTTAACATAAAAAGTTTTAACACTAAGTTTTTTGATGCAATAACGCAAAATTTTTATAATACTAAAATTAGCCGACGTTTTTAATTTTTTTAATAATTAAATTAAAACAAAAAAATATTTTTAAAAAATTGCACTTACAGTTTTTGGAGTTTTTTACAAGTGAAAATTAAAAAAAAAATTTTTTGTAATAATTTTTTCAATAAAAAACTTCTAAAAATTTTTAAATGTCGGCTAACTTAATTTTCATATTTTTATAATACTAAAGTAAGCCGACGTTTTTAATTTAAAAAATTTTTTTTTAATAATTAAATTAAAATAAAAAATATTTTTAAAAAATTGCACTTACATTTTTTGAAGTTTTTTACAAGTGAAAATTTTTTTGTAATAATTTTTTCTATAAAAATATTCTAAAATTTTTTAAATGTCTAACTTAATTTTCATAAATTTTTTACTGTGTAATAGAATAAAACTTTAGAAGATAAAAAATGATTAAAAAATAAATTTGAGAAAACTAATCAATTTAGAATCGAATCCATGACGAATCCTTTCTCAAGTATATTTATATAATACTTTATATATATGTATACACAAGACCTTTTATTTTCATTTAAGTTCTCTAAGATTTCTTTGGTAGAATGCATAGCACGACCACCCTGCAGCTGAATCTATTGTCCGTAACGAACGTGCGAGACTTTGTGCGAAAAGAATAAAATTAACAGGCTCCTTGTCACGGTTTGAGTTTTTCTATTAAAATATACTAAAACTTACCGAAGAAAAAAATAAATAAAACTCTAAGTTTGTACCTAGATAATCATTTTTTTAAACAAACTTTTCCTTTATAGTTTTCCTTTATAATAGACACAGACACTTGACTTTTTGATCCCGAATCTTTTCATCTCTACTCCAAATATATGTAACACGGAAAAAAAAAAAACAATATTGGAATGGATATATAGAAGAAGAAAAGAACTGGAGGTATTAGAAATGGTCGAGTGAATTTCTTAAGGGTGGAGCGCCCAGGATTAGGTGTTAGGTCTCAAGGTAACAGAGGAAACAATTTGTTTGTTCTTTTGGTGGGCGGCATTTTTGACTAATCACATTTAGCACCTGTTATTCTCTCGGCTATTCATCGACGATTTGTAAGATAGTGAAGAAGAATAGTTATTTAGTTTTTATTCTTAAATATTATAAATAAAATTATAATTACAAAGCACAATGTTATGCGAAAACAATTAATTGTAAGTATAGAGTACACAAAAGAATGAAAATCAAGTGCCGGTGTTGCGTGGGAAGGTAATTTAATATGCAATTCAGTGTTGACAATATCGCGCAAATAGCCGAGTCACTACACGACGCTCAAGAAAAATGTTTTAGCTTATCTTCAATTTAGCGAACACGAACAGGATTATTTTATTTAGTTTATTTTTTTCGTTGTTCCGCTACCAACACCAAATCTTTTATTCAATAACACCCGCAATCTTTCTACAAAGCTTGAGTTTAGAAGGATTAAAATTAAAATTTTTTTTCACGTGTATGTGTGATAATTTAACTAAAAAGCTTTAAAAATTGTTAAATTTTTAAAAAGTGTTTTTTAATGTGCTTTTTACGTTTAAATAAAATAAACTTCGTGGGTTTGGTGAAAAAAAAAATTTTTAAATGGGATTTTTTTGGGGTTTGAGGTGTCGAATTGACAAATTAAGCTGGCAGGTATGTTGAGGAAGGTGTAAAGAAGGTAGCGATACGATAATTTCTGGGAAAAATTAATTTTAAAAACAAGTTAGGGGTATTTAAAGTGATTAAATACAAAAAAGTGATTTTTGACTCTAAATTTGAGTTTTTTGGGATTTTTTTGGGGTTTGGGATGTCAGATTGGAAATTTTCTCGGTACATCTGTTGAGAAAGGTGTCTAGAAAGAGGAGACTTCATGATTTTTAGAAAAAAAGTAAATTGAGGAGGGATTTAGGAGTATTTTGGGCCAAAAAAGTGATTTTTTTCTAAAAATTTGAGTTTTTCAGGATTTTTTTGGGGTTTGAGGTTTTGGATTAGAAATTTGCTCGGCAGAAATATCAAGAAAGGTAGAAGATGTGATGATTTATAGAAAAAAATAGATTGAGAAATGAATTAGGGGCATTTAGGACCAAAAAAGTGATATTTTCGAAGATATCTTCAGTTTTATGGGATTTTTTTTAAGAAAAACAGTGAAGTATAACTTTATATATATCATTTTTGCCATTCGGGTTCTCGCTTTGGCATTTAAACCTAATAAATAAATAAATAAATAAAAAACAACCTTTTTGGTGATTTTAATTGAAAGTATATTAAAGGATAAAATTCACAAGCTGCAATAAATTGACTGCTATGGAATTCCATGGAAAGAATTATCATAATTCAGATTCCTTGCAACCGTATCTTTCAGACTAATAACCTCATACCTAACAACAAAAAATAATGACAATAATTTTTGGATTCTCCAAACGTTTGCCTGAAATGATAAATAAACTAAAATCCCTTAAGCGATTATTCATTTGATTCTCTCAGAACCAGCAGACGATTTAATATTCAATAACATTGGGAGTATTTACTTAAAATACTTTATATTTTAATTTACAAATAATAACAGAAAATGGTTGGGTTAAAATATTATCAATATTTAAGGTAAAGTATTGAGTTTGAGACTGCAGACATGTACAAATAAATTACCTCGTTTCCACATTCCTTAACGAAATAGTTACCCATTATATACTCTTTAAACTTAAAATTATATTGCTACATTCAATAACACATATCCTAAAGTAATTCACTGTTTTCTCGAGATTCCATTGGAAGATATATAATTACAAGTTATATGAAGGATAACCGGTCAGTTTATGACGTTGATGGAGAGAAGTTTATATACCCACAAACAACATGAACATGCATACACATTATTATATATTACACACCAAATACTAAATCCAGAAAGTTTAAATAGTCAGACTCAGGTATAAGTTATAACTTAAAAGTTAATGGGACAATTAATCTGATGGCTGTAAACTTCTTTGAGATTTGTCCAGGCTGCAGTTATCCAGTAACGACAGCGCTGATGTACTCGGGGGTTGAGGAATACAAAAAATAAGTAAATAAAAATCTAAATATAAATAATAATAAAATACAACAACAAATTCCGTGGTGTGAGTAGTATTTTAAGGATTCTGAAAGAATCGTAAACTTAACAGACCCGAGTGCTATATATTTGTTGCACCTAGTGCCTGCCTGAAGATAGTAGCGTCGGCGAAGAATAAAGAATATCGAGGCGCGAGAAACCGGCCGTTAAAACACCACCATATAACAAAACAGCATTGCCTGTAGCTCGTTGCCTCTTGCTGCTCTTGTGTTTGTAGTTGTATCTTTATAAATTTTTCTTTTTGCCTTTCTTCATCATTTTCATCTTCAAGTACTTCTCCTTCATCATCTTCTTGGTCTCAGTCTTCTTCGGCACTATTCTTCTTGGTGTTGGTCTTGTTCCGAGGCTCTGATGGCTACGTCCCAATACAGCCAAAGGACCCGCCTCTTGTGGAATCACCGAGAAGTACTCGCTGAAAGGGGGCGGCCATCGTGGCATAAAAACCCAGCAGCTGGACGACTACTCCAGATATAATATACATAGCTTCAAGTTAAGACCGGGTACTACTATATACGTGCACCAGCAAACTCTTTTCTCATCTGGGACTACTCGTGTGTACTCATGCCAAGCCATTTTCCACAGATTACTCTAACAACCGTGACCAATAGAAATTTATACACCATCTATTCTTCGGATCACCTTTATAAGGAGATTTTCATTTTTTGTCTTTTGTTAGTATAACTGGCTTTTATTTATTTACTTAAATTATTCTAATTCTGGTTACGGAGTGAAGAGAATTGTTGTTTTTTTTTTATTTAGAGTGGTTTAATTCATCTTTTATATTTTTATAATTCAATTAGAAAAATTATACAAAAAATTTTGAACAAATAAAATAATAAATTTTATTATAAAATCAAGATCTTTTAAAATTTTTGAATTTCTTCATTGAAATTTTTAAAATATGTGTAATTTTATAACCATTATTCCGTACTTATAAATTTTTATTAGTTACTTTGTAACTTATTCATTTATATTAATCAAATTTATTAAGATACCTTTAATCTATAATATTAAGAGGATAAGAAAAATTTTGTGTCCAAGATAGTCATATGATAAAATCGGTTTTTTTATTTAAATTTAGTATTATTGCAAAGATCTTGATTTGAATTTGTGCCTCTTCAAGGTTTCATATCATTCTCACCGATAGTCAATTTATTAAGATAAGTATTAAGGCTGCATTCGAAAATGCATTCTCTTTAGATACATAATTAAAAAATGACCTTGTATCTTGTGAACTATTTACATTTTTAAAGATATAAGCTCATCCCGATGTTACACTCATCAAGAGCTTTTATTTCAGTACCCACATGCATTTTGATATATTTTTCATATATTCATATATATAAATGTATAAAATATATGAAAAATTGATGTGGGTACTCAAATGAAAGCTCTTGATGAGTGTAACATCAGGATGAGCTTATATCTTCAAAAATGTCGATAGTTAAGAAAGTACAGTGCAATTTAACATAATTACAAAATGACCTTGTATTTTGAGAACTATTGACATTTTTAAAAATATAAGCTCACTCCGACATTACACGCACTGAGACCTTTTATTTGAGTACCCACATCAATTTTTCATATATTTATATATATTATATATGAAAAATATATCAAAGTTCATGTGGGTACTCAAATGAAAGCTCTTGATGAGTGTAACATCGAGATGAGCTTATACTTTTAAAAACGTCAATATTTAAGAAAGTACAGTGTAATTTAACAAAAGTCATTATTTAACAAAGCAAAATTTTATTTATTTATAGTTCACAAGTCACATTATAAATTAAATTAAGAAAAAAAAAAATTTTTGATAATTATTAAAATAATATTTCTTTCTCTAAAAAACTGGCAAATTTGTTCCTTTAAATGATAATATATTTGAAAGTGAAACATACTTTAATGTTCATAACGTCTGAAGTAAAGCAAAGAGTAAGAGTGAATTCTTATAGTTATATTAAGAGCGTCGAGGATTAAGGAACCAGATATACTATAGAGAGTGTAATAACTAATAACGACCGGTAGAGAGTAAAGAGTTATATTAGAAGAAGGTGAAGGTACCTGTACCTATACACATATAGCGAAGCAGGTAGAGGTAGAGGCAAAACGGGTAAGATCGGTCCGAGCTCAGAAACCCCGATATGATGCTGAACTATCCTCTATAATTACGAGTAACTCAGGCACATTTGCGTTGATCCGACACCTTAAAGATAGCATTTAGCGGCCCCTTTCATCTCCGCGGCAAACAAACCAATTTATACCGCAGGCCGCTTTGTGCCTCTTGGGCGAGGGGACGTGCCCCGCCTCCAAAACTATGAGTAGATTTTCATCTTTCACTATCTTATGCCTTTAGATGGTAAAAAGCTTCTCTGTCAGGCGAAGCTTCTCCACTTTTATTTTGCCTCTTTTTACATTTTTAATATTTATTGGCCCTCGGATTCCGCGGACGCTGTCCTGATTAGCTCCAGGATAATGCGCGGAATTTTTCGCTTTGATGGAATTTTTGTCAACGGCCTGAAGAATATTAATTAATGATAATATATATATATATGTAGTAAAAAAATATGTTGAAGATTTGGCTTACATTTAAAGGTATCTGTTTTTGAGCCTGCCGTAAAAAAAGTGTGTACGAAGTAAAGGCAGCGGGACCAAAAAACACTTACACTTTCTTGCGCTCGGCCACCCTACATTTAGCCAAAGTGGCATGTATGCACTCGCGGTCGAGGTCCAAGGCCTTCAGGCAGCCTCCAAAGATGCTCCGCTTGCATGTACATGCCCCCAGAGTAATCTTGTTAAATAAGAGGCACCGTTCCGTCATATTTGTCAAAATTATAGTTACGCTCCAACAAAATTTATGCCTGCATAATCTGACAAAAACGAATAAACGGGATAAGTAAATTATTATTTAACTGCTGGGGATTAAACTAAAGACTTAAGACTCTTTATTGTCACTGAAAAATTTGAATTTAACATCAAAATTTATTTTTTTTAATTCTTAAGATTAAATTTCTTCTTAAAAAAAATTAACCCGATTAAAGAGACAAAATTAAGAACTACACAGAAAGAAAAATTTCTTGACTGGAGAACAAAATTCTTGGCTCAAGAAAATTTTTGGGTGCTTGAAGGAAGACCCAAGTAGTGTGGCCGAAGTAAAAATTTTTCTTTAAATTCTATTCTTGGTGGAAGTCATTTTTTCTTAATTCAAATTATTATAAATACTTGATTTAATAAATTTTTATATTTGATCGAGATTTTTAGATACTTTAGGGAAGCAGTGCCACCTACTTCAGCTGAGAAAAAAATTTTCTCACCTTGAGAAAATTTTTCTCTTGAGTATTTGATACCCACTTTATATTATTTTAGCGTGCAATTATACATATTGAATGAAAAAAAAATGATGAAATATTATTTGATGTTCCCATTTGGCATGTTAATCAATAAAAATATTCATGAAAATTTACTTCTATCTTTATATTTAATATATTGGAGCAAGAGAGAAATTTTCTCAAGACAAGAAAATTAACTTCTATCAAGAACTAAATTCTTTGGAGCAAGAGGCTGAATTTTCTCAAAACAACAAGATTTTCTTGACTTAAATAAATTTTGTTGGATCAAGATACGTATTTCTTATAGCAAGGGAATTAATTTTGTTGGAATAAGTAAAATTTCTTGTCAAAAAAAATTTTTTTTGCTCAAGAAAATAATAAGGAAGAAAAATATTTTCTTGGCTCAAGTGAACCTTTTTTTCTGTTTAAAAAAAAATATTTTTTTACCTTGATTTGAGAAGAAAAATTCTTCAACATAATTTTTTATGGTTAAAAATTTTTTCTGTCTATTTAAATTGATTTAATTTTTTTATCAAAGTACGATTAATATTTTATCCGCAAGTTTTCCGGTGCATGTAGCGCATCTAGTCTAGATTAATAATAAATAAAAAATAATAATAAACTCTTGCTTTCTGGTTAGTATAATAAACTATCAACTATCGACTATTAACTACAACTATACACACATATTTGATTTAGACGATACTGCAGTGGTATACTCTATATTATTTTTCTCCTACTATCCATCGAAAGACGTCGATAAAATTTAATATAGTTATTTTTTGAAGCAAGCAATTTATTGCAGGTATTGCTTTGCACTTGATACACTTATCTACTTATTTAAGCACATTACAATTATCTTTTTAATCCAATAATAAATTTAATAGCACCCGGAAATGAACGCTCTCCTGACTTAGTATCTCTATATGTGTTATATTATATATACATATATATATATATATCTGTAATGTGGGTATAAATTTACAGTGTGTGTGTTTATTTGTGAGCGATAGTTGGCTGGTTGCTACTTTACTTAACTATTAACTTATACCACTTGACTGTATATTACTCTGGTTTCAATCGGTGAGACACGCGATGAAAACTATAAATACTATTTTATTGACATAGATTCACGGGAGCTGATCATTCTAAGAGTAAGAGTGAGATTATTACCCGCTCAAAATAATAGGTTACATGTATTACCTTTTTAATCTATCAAACACTTTTTTTTATATATTACTTCTTATTTATCGAAATTAATATATTTACCGGCTGTAAAATTTTAATTGAGGATCTATAGATTTCCGTTTATTCGTTGGAATGGTCGTTTTTTTATTGAAAAATATGTAGCGCTATTTTTATAGTATAGAACTGTAATCATAATCAAGTCGTTGGCGTTACACACTATACTACTGTATCTTTAGAATAGAAAAAATGTTTGTTTTAGATTTTATTATTATTAATATTTTTAGTAGTAAGAATAATAATGATTATACACGGAATAATTTTAATAATTATTATTTCGTTCTTTATAATAGAAAACATGTTTAAGATTTTTTTATTATTATTTATACAAGAAAAAAAGAAAAAGAGAAAAATTGCGTTAATAAATAGTAAGAAGCGTCGTTTTATATAAAAAACTAGAAGAATTGCAATTCGAAATAACATTTTTAAAAACTCAATTTTTAAATGATAATTTTCAGAGCTTTCAATGTGATATTTTTACATTTTACAATGTAATTTTTACATCATTTGTAATAATTACAATCTGAAACTGTAATTTTTCCAGTTTTTTTATATGAATCAAGACAAAAAATTCTTGAATTAAGTAAAATTTCCTTAAATAAAGAAAAATTCTCTTAAATCTAGAATTTTTCTACTCAAACGAAGAATATTGAGCTCTTCAAAAATATATACTTGATTCAAGAACATTTTTTTCTGTGCAAGAATATAATTTTGAAGAGAGTAATTGTCTTGAATCAAGACAAAAAATTCTTCAATCAAGTAAAATTTCCTTAAATCAAAAATATTTCTATTCAAAAGAATATAAAGTTCTTCAAAATTATATCCTTGATTCAAGAACATTTTTTTTTCTGTGTAGTAATAAGAATAATATACACGGAAAAACTTTAATATAAATAATGATTATCTTTCTTTTATAATATAATAGTTATTTCGGAATTTTATTATGGTGACTGTTACAATTATAGCTGACGATATTTACGATCAAGATAGTAATAGTTACCTTCACGATAGCAATAGTAACCATCTCGTGTATTTAAAAGCTCAAATTCTATTTTCAATTATTTATCTTTCTAATATTTATAATTTTTAAATCTCCAACTCCCTTATTAAACGTATTTTATGATTTTTTAACTTCTTAAATTACTTTTAAGACTAAATTTGACAATTTATCAAGACTCCCATTTGTCAATAATCAATCAAAACATTATTTTTATAATAAAAATCTTTAAAAACTGACAACTGCAGTCTTTAAAGTAACTTAAGAAGTTAACAAATAAAATAAGTTTGAAATGGAAAAAAATTGAAATATTTAAAAAAAATAATTAAAAATTAGAGTTTGAGTTTTTAAATACATAAGATGATAACTATTAATATCATAATTGCAAATATTATCATCCATAATTATAAAATTGAACATAATATAATTTTATTTAAAAAAATACAATAACAATTAATTAATTAGAAATATTTAATTTCTTCCGTACAATAATAATAATAATAATAAACCGAGTGAAAGGTGAGAGCCGTACGGATATATCAGTAAGGGCGTACGGCCGCCCGACATTATACTACAAAATAATAATTCATAAATTATACGAGCCGTCTGCTTAGTGCGGTGGCTGTTCTGGCGTAGTTCGGGCAAACTATAAAGGAACTTCTTCTTATCCATTCTTCATATTCTTCATATTCAGCTGCAGTCAGAGTATATATACTTCTCAAGTTGTGCTATGCAGAGATGGTTTAGTTGATGCACGCTCACGTGTTATGTAGTCAGTCTGTGGTGGTAAATAAGTGCCTCTGGGGGTCACCAGAATAACATTATATTACGACGGTGATGCACAACCGGCCACTAATATACGCCGATAGAAAATATATTTTTCCCAATAAACAACACTCGTACTCATACTTATATTCTTCCTTCTAGTAGTATAAATATTAAATATCTGGCTTTTATTTTATAATCTATTATCTGTAATCACTGCTGTATACCAACTACTAACGTTGTTATATTGTCTATTTATGGTCTATGAAAGATAATGAATAATACAACGGCGTTACAATGCCGATGTTAAACTTTAATTTATAATTTATTCAAAAACAAATCCAAGTATAAAATCAAACTTTGATTCTAAAAAATAAAAATTATAAATGAGCAACTGTTGACAGTGGTGATAGTGATGAAAGCGTAATAAATAAGACTACTGGGCATAGCATGTATGAATAAGTATGAAGAAAAGTATCGTGCTTGAAAACAATATTATGTACTTAATGCCGGAATGCATTTATTGTTAAGCTGCCTAGAGCACTTTGTCCTCTTACTCACACTGATATTATATTATATTTTATTATTATATATATTTATACATTATACACACTTTTCTTTAGGTGTGTGTTTATATTTTACTGACGGCGTAAAGATCAACGTTTCTTCCTGAACTTTCTGAAGAAGCTTATATGACAAGTCGTATTACAGCGATGAGTGTAGATACCGATACAAACAAACTTTTTATGTCTGTGTGTTTATCTACACGAACTTTGAAGTCACCAGGCTGATTTGCATAACCAGTAGCACGGTCGTGTGTAATTTACATTAATTATTTCTAAATCTCGTGTTTGGCGCCATGATCGGAGGTGAAAATGCCCATGGAGATTTTTCGAGAGAAATATGTGGATAGATACACGTGTGCTGAAGACTCAGGAGATTATCTCGAGAAATTACTCATCTTCGCTACCCTTGAGCTTTTATGATCCACCATTTTTATTTTGTCTCATCTTATACTTTTAAATAAACGTCATAAATACATATTAATGGTACGATAATGTTTTTTGACTCGTTGTTTATTTATGAAGGTGTTAAATATTGTTTTAGTTATTATTTTACTGACAATCTGTCTATTTTTATAGGTATAATTATTAAACGTTCGATAATTTTTATAATTAATACTATTAAAAATTACGATTTTTATATTAATCTTATTAAAGGAAATTTTGAAGCATTTTAAAAACTCAAACATTAAAAACTAGCAACCTTGCAGGCACTAAGTGACTTATGAACTATAAATAAATAAAATTTTGCTTTATTAAATAATAACTTTTGTTAAATTCCACTGTATTTTTTTAACTATTGACGTTTTTAAAGAAATAAGCTCATCCCGACGTTACACTCATCAAGAGTTTTCATTTGAGTACCCACATCAATTTTTCGTATATTTTATATATTTATGTATATAAATATATGAAAAATATATCAAAATGCATGTGGGTACTCAAATAAAAGCTCTTGATGAGTGTATCATCGGGATGAGCTTATATCTGTAAAAATGTCAATAGTTCACAAGATACAAGGTCATTTCTTAATTATGTTTAATTGCACCGTACTTTCTTAACTATTGACATTTTTAAAGAAATAAGCTCATCCCGATGTAACACTCATCAAGAGCTTTCATTTGAGTACCCACATGCATTTATATATATTTTTCATATATACATATATATAACGTATATAAATATATGAAAAATTAATGTGGTTACTCAAATGAAAGGTCTTGATGAGTGTAACATCGGGATGAGCTTATATTTTTAAAAATGTCAATAGTTCATAAGATACAAGGTCATTTCTTTATTACTTATCTAGAGATAAAGCATTTTTGAATGCAGCTTAAATACATCATCATAAATTGACTATCAGTGAGATTGATATGAAACCTTGAAAAGGCACAACTTCAGATCAAGACCTTTCTAATGATACCAAATTTAACCATAAAAATCAATTTTATCATATAAATACACTGGCTACAAAATTTTTCTTATTCTCTTAATAATATAGATGATAACAAAATCACAATTACCTTTTAGAAAAATGAATCATTTTTTATTTTTTCAAATCTTTACTTTGACTAACATTGTTCGCATTTACCACAATATTTTTAGTAGAAAATATTTAAAGAATTAATTATTTTTAATCTAATTATTCTTCCTTTTATTCGACTTAACTTAACTCTAAAACTGTTTGCTTCATTTCAGTGATAATTATTGTTTTAATAATTTTTTTTACTGACTCAATCGATCAATTTTTATGAACAGTTTTATTATAAAACTTATAAATATCATCATTAGAAAATTTATACAAACAGAACAATAAAAAATTTTTATTTCAACCTTATTAAATAAAATTTAATTTTACTTAATTCAAAAATTGTTTGCTTTAATTTCATTGTTAAATGAAATATTCTTATAATTATTATTTTATTGACATTCTGTCTATTTTTCTGAATAGCAATACTATAAAACTCAGCATTAGAAAATTTATACAAACAAAAAAATAAAAAATTAATTTTAATGTTATTTAACAAAATAAAAATTTTTACTGAAGATACATCAACTAAAAATATTCATTCACCTGAAAAATAAAAAAGAACAATAATTAATACAAAAATTTAAGCATTGAAAAAGATAAAATAATAGAAATTATATACCTTCAAGAAGAATAAACCATTTCATTGACATTGTTAGCATGCAAAGCCGTGAGCTTTTTAAACAATTCAAATCCCATGGACGACTTTTCTATTTCTTTGAAATCATTACTCTGAACAACATTTTCAGCATCAAGTGCAATACATTCAGTGACATATTTTAACATATTTTCAGCATTGTGACGTTCAGCAAAATTCATCATCGAGATAAGATTGTCTGGCCTTAAACTTTTGCAGAGCGACTCTTCGCACTTTTTTTTGAGCGACTGCAGCTGATATTTGTCAGCAGCTTCCAACAGATCGCCAGCAATTGAATCCAGGTCTGAAACTTGATCAGTGTAAATATATTGAAGTAATTTTTCAAAGGTATCAGAAGAGATGTCTGTTATGAATACTTCATTAGACTTCTTTTCAGACATATCGTGAGTAAACATCGCAGCCAATACGGGACTTCTAGCCATTAGAATAACTTTATGAGCTTTAATTTTCTTATTTTCAATGTTTATGGTGACATCGCTGCTTTCTCTGCTGTTATAAATCTCCTTTAAGTCTTCTATTATTTGGATTTTTGAAGAGCTGAGAGGAACATTTGGAACCGTGACTTTATCATCAGTAACAATGACTTCAGTGCATACCGTTAAAATATCATTGGGCATCAATTCATAGGGGTTGGCCAAGAGTATTTTCTTGTTTATAAATAAATGTCTGCCCCATATTTTTTGGGAAATTTTAAAATCTCTCAGAGACTGAGTAAATTGGTGTTTAACTTGATTTCTATCCAAGAGAAAAAGAGAAAATTGAGCTGTTACATCATGAGTATTTAAATTTTCTATGAAGATTGTTAACCAGTCTGCTGAATAATTGGGACGTACACCATTATTAAAATGAAGTGTCACGCACCATTCATCTGCCAATTTTGATCCTGTTGTAAATTCTGATGAAGTCAAAAGTAGATTTTCATTTCCTGTAGGTTCTAAACGAAACTTCATGTTTCTCACTTTCCATTTATATTCAATCTTGTGTTTTTTAGTGTATGTGTAACCTCTTTCCACCTTTTGTTTTTTGACTTTTTCGCAACTTTCTTCCATTTTTTATTATTATCTAATAAAATGTATCCAAGTGTTTAAGATAAATTGATAATGTAAATAATTTTTAATAATATTCATAGAAAGATTTAATTTTTAAAACAGAGATTATTAAAATATTTCCAACCAACTTAGTCTGAATAAATGCGAACGATTAAAGCGACACCTATGAATCGATTAATCGAAAAATTAATGTGTCTTTTTTAACTATCGAAATTTTTATATCGATTCTAAAACTAACATCAATTTAAGAAATTCAATATTATTATGAAAATTAAGTTAGCCGACATTTAAAAATTATTAGAATTTTTTTTATTTAAAAAATTAGTAGAAAAAAATTAAAAAAAAAAATTTCATTTGTAAAAAACTTGAAAAACTATAAGTGCAATTTTTTAAAAATATTTTTTAGTTATAAATTAATTAATGAAAAAAAAATCAAAAAATTAAAAATGTCGGCTAACTTTAGTGTTATAATATTATTTACAAAATTTTTTTTATAATTTGAAATTTAATTTAATTTAAAAATTTTGAGTTTTAATCTTATTAAATAAAATTCAATTTTACTTAATTCAAAAATTTTCTATTTTAATTTAGGTTTCAAATTAAATATTCTGATTATTATTTTATTGACATTCTGTCTATTTCTATGAATAGCATTACTATAAAATTCAACATTAGAAAATTTATACAAACAAAAAAATAAAAAATTAATTATTTATTCATTAATTTATTTATTTAAATACACCAAACGTTGATCGGCATTGTACAAAAAAAGTTTATGAGAAAAATTAAAAAATAATAATTACAAATATAAAGTATAGGATTCAGAGTCAAAGACAGATTAATTATTACAGTCAGCAATTAACTCTAAACACAAACTATTAGAGTGTTCTGTTGAAGAAGTCTATATCTGAGTGGAGCTTAATTATTGAACAAATTAAACATTTTTACTAAAGATATATCAACTAAAATAGTCATCCACCTGAAAAATAAAAAAGAACAATAATTAATACAAGAATTTAGGCATTAAAAATTATAAAAATAATATACCTTCAAGAAGAATAAACAATTTCAGTAACTTTGTTAGCATTCAAAGTCACGAGTGTTCTAAACAATCCAAATCCCATGGACGACTTTTCCAGTTTTTTGAATTCATCACTCTGGATAATATTTTCAGCATCAAGTGCAATGCATTCAGTGACATATTTCAACATATTCTCAGCATTGTGACGTTCAGCAAAATTCATCATCGAGATAAGATTGTCTGGCTTTAAACTTTTGCAGAGCGACTCTTCGCACTTTTTTTTGAGCGACTGCAGCTGATATTTGTCAGCAGCTTCCAACAGATCGCCAGCAATTGAATCCAGGTCTGAAACTTGATCAGTGTAAATATATTGAAGTAATTTTTCAAAGGTATCAGAAGAGATGTCTGTTATGAATACTTCATTAGACTTCTTTTCAGACATATCGTGAGTAAACATCGCAGCCAATACGGGACTTCTAGCCATTAGAATAACTTTATGAGCTTTAATTTGCTTATTTTCAATGTTTATCGTGACATCGCCGCTTTCTCTGTTGTTATAAAGCTCCTTCAAGTCTTGTATTATTTGGATTTTTGAAGAGCTCAGAGGAACATTTGGAACCGTGACTTTATCATCAGTGACAATGACTTCGGAGCATAACGTTAAAGTATCATTTGGCATCATTTCACAGGGCTTGGTCAAAAGTATTGTCTTGCTTAAATGTGAGCCCCATACTTTTTGCGAAGTTTTAAATTCTTGTTCAGAATGAAAAATAGAGTGTTTTACTTGATTTTTATCCAAGAAAAAAAAAGAATATTGAGCTTTTACATTATGCTTATTCAAATTTTTTAAAAAGATTGTTAAAACGTCTGGTGCGTAATTGGTACGCGTACCATTATTAAAATGAAGTATCACGTGCCATTGATCTGCTTTTTTTGATCCTGTAGTGAATACTGATGAATTCAAAACTACATCACTAGATAATGGAGATAAACGATACATCATGTTATTCACTTGCCATTTATACACAATTTTGTTTTTTTTTGAGTATGTATACCCTTTTTCCACCTTTTGTCTTTTGACTTGTTGATAACTTTGTTCCATTTTTAAAATTTTTTACTGTTATCTAATAAAATTTAATCAAGTTTTTGAGATAAATTTATAATGAAAATAATTTTTAATAATATTTATACGAAGATTTAATTTATAAAACGGAGATTATAAAAATATCTCAAACGGTATACATGCAAGCACGTGCAAAAGACTAAAATGACGTCAATGCATCGAAAAATCGATGTTTCTTTTTCAACTACATTGAGCGTGTTCAGCCGAACTAAGGTCCTGAGTAAACTTAGTAAGATATGTATAGTACAGTAGATAGATATACGTATAGCAGGGAATGCTTTGACTATACTTAGGCTAACTAAGTTTACTCAGGACTTAGTTCGGCTGAACACGCTCACTGTATCGATATTTCTAAATCGATTTCAAGACTGACATCAATTTTAAAAATCAATTTAAAAAAAGTAATATTATTTACATAAAAATAAAATATAAAATAGTAATCAAATTTTTAAGCGTAAATAATTTTTTTTATTAATATTATTGTAGCAGATGTCTGAAAATTTTTCAAAAATCTTGAATTAATTTACTTATTACAAAAAAACATAATGTAATTTTAATTAACAAATTAATAATAAGAAAAACTACAAGTTGAAATTTTTTTAATAATTGATTTGTAATAAAAAAAATGGGTTATGACTTTTTTGATTAAAAAAAAATTATTTCTGTTAATTTAAACTTTTCGGAAAATAACTGCATAGTGGTTTTATATGTATGACAATTATTCAATTTGTTATTAATTAATAAAAATTAGAAAAACGGTTGACCCTGAAGGCCATCCCTGCAACTTCCCGCTAATTCCATACTTAGGCGCTTAAAATTGCACCAATGACGTTTTTGAGCTCTTCGAGCTGTAAAATACAATTGATGGGTTATTTTAAGCTCTCCAAGCTCAAAGAGATTGTTTTCCTATGCTTTTGAGCTCTTCGAGCTCAAAAGTCTGATAGAGATTTGATAAGACACTATTTTTTGAATTTTTAAACCGCAATAACTTTTGAATGAATAAACCGATTTTCACGCGGTTGGCAGCATTCGACGCAGTTTTTTAAGCCTCACAAAGAATCTTAAATTTTGAATTAATCGCGCTAGACATTTCGGAGTTATTCCGAAAAAACACTTTTTTCGGTTTTCTTTCGTTCACGATATCTCTCGAACGAATCAACCGATTTTGACCGGACTGGTGGCGATCGACGTGGTTTTTTGAGGTCAAGAGCTGATTAATTTTTGGAATTGAACCATCAAGCCGTTTAAAAGTTACTCCAAAAAAACCACATTTGAAAAAATTTTTTTTTTCAGTTTTTTGAAGATTTCTCAAAATCCATTGATCTGAATCGGTCCAAATAGTTTTCAAAATATAAGTTTGGTCAAGCCCTTTCGAATGGCACCAACCGCGATAAAATCGGTCAAGCCGTTCAAAAGTTATAAGCGGTTCACATACTTTCACACACACACACACACACACACACACACACACACACACCGTGACAACCTCGCGGGGATAGTCAGGGAAGCTTCCTGTGACCTTCAAACGTCGAGATCTGATGAAAATTCGATTTTTGCAAAACGGGGTGAAAACAATAACTTCCCGATTTTTGAAAATCTTCGATTTTCTTAGCGGGAAGTTAAAAAAAAATTTCAAATGTCTGCTGAGTGCAGTATCATTTAGAATTAAGTAATTTTAAGTACTTTTAATCATTATATTTTAAATTACTTAAAAATTTTTAAAAATAGCTGTCTATTATTTTTATACTCATATTTTATTTATTTATTATGAAATATATATTGTTAAATTTTAATATAATTAATTTTGAAATTTACTAATGAACAAATCAAAGTGATTTTTTTTATTAAACTCTAATTAAGAGTATCAATTAATATTTATTTTTTAATTCATAATATTCTTGAAATGTCTTGTAAGATAAAATCTGGATTTAAACTTCTTGATTCCTCTTTTACCTAAAAAAAAAATAAATAAATAAATATAAGGTAAAAGACCCAGTTATTGACACCGGTCTAGTTGCAATTTTATTCTAATTAAAAAAATTAAATCTCAAAAAACCAATTTTCTTAAAATTTATAATTCAAAAATTATATTTATTAATTTATTAGAGTTAATTTTTTTTTTTTTTAATTAAAATAAAATTGCAAGTGTCATTAACTTGGCCAGTGTCAATAACTGGGTTTTTTACCTTAATAAGAAAAAAATAAGTATCAAAATGAACATTTAAAATCCATACCATTAATTTGAATAAGTTACAGTAGTGTTATTAATCTGTGAAAAGGTATATTTTCTCAATAATTCCAATGCAAGGGACGGGTTGGTTCTTTCAAGTTCTCCAAACTCAGGAGTTTTCATGACATTTGTTGCATCAGCAATAATGCATTTAATAGCGTAATCTTTCAAATTTTGAGCACTGTGTCGATCTGCTAAAGCCACTATCTCAACGATATTTCCCCGATTAGAAGATCTCATTAGTGCTTCTTCGCAGAGTTTCTTCAAAGAAAGAAGCTGATACTTGTCAGCTGCCTCCAATAATCTAGCTGCAACAACCTCTTGATCTGAGACTTGGCCAGTGTAAATGTACCTGAGGACTTTCTCAAATATTTCAGGATCAATGTCTGGTATTGATACTTCATTGGATTTCTTCTCAATCATATCGTGAGTGAACGCCGCAGCCAAAACTGGACTCCGGACACTCAGAATTAATTTATGAGCTTTAAATCTTGTATTTCCAACAATTATTGTAATATCGCAATTTTCTTTGTTCTCGTAAAGATTTCCTAAGTCTTGACCTAATTGACTTGGTGATGAGTTAGATAAATTTTCGACTGGAATTGTCAAGGCATCATCATCAATTATAATTTCAACTTGAATTGTCAAAGTATCATTGGGTAAAAATTCGGCCTTGTTGTCTAATAACTTTTGTTTCTCTACAAATTCATCAACGCCCCAGTCTTCACCAGAGTCATTCTCTGCATCGACGAATTGAGAATAAAATGAAATTTTTTCTTGCTTATCAGTTAAAATCCAAAAACTATATTTTGTATTGATGTTATAATCATGCAATTTACACAACGAAATTGACAAATAATTGTTTAGATCGAGATCTTCCTCGAAATCTTCCGTTATTAAATTATGTTCATTATTCAACCATAACTCTAGCCGCCACAAATCATCAAGTTTAGATCCTGAAGTAAAATCCGAAGACTTCAATATTTCATTTTCCGAACTTTCTTTAATTAAAAAAGAACTTGCGTCTGGTATTTTCCACTCAAAGATAATTTTACTTTTTTTGACAAATGTATAACCTTCCATCTTAAAATTTTGTTTACTCAAATAAAATTACGATCACTTATATTTATTCTATTGTTTTAGATTTTATAATGTTAAAACATACTTTTTTATTCAATGAAATTAAGCCAATTTTTGTTAAAAAATCAATAAAGTACTTTATTTATGTATTTCACAGAGAAAACAAGATCTTGCAAAAATAAATGAAAATTTAAGTATAAAAACGCAACTTAAATATTTATTTGAGACTGAAAAAATTTGTTTTACTGTCTTTTGTCTTCTTCATTTCGTGCGTGCGCAATTTTTAAATCAGAATGATAAAAAAACGTTATTATTTTTTTAAAAAGCACAGAAACAAATTAAATAATTATCAGCTAAGAATGTAGATCCAGTAAATAAAATCTCAATAAAATTATTGTTATTATTATTAGTATTATTATTGTTATTAATATTATTATTCATAATTAAGGTAAAAGCCCCAATTATTGACGCTATAAGAGACAAAGTTATGATTTCATTTTTTTTTAAGCAATCAAATATAAATATCGATGAATTTTGTTTGTGGTAATGTCTTCAGTAATGTTTTAACTAATCAATTTCTTTTTTTAAAATGATAATCAGTGATATTTACTAATTAATTTTAAATAATTAAATATATGATCTGGATACACCAATTATTGACGGGTTAAAAAACTGATTGATCTAATTATTGACGTACTGCAACCCCAATTATTGACGCCCCTACAGCACATGCGTCGAATCATTTGGTTATATTGTTATTTATCAAAAACTTGATATAAAGTAATCACTATTATTAAAGTTAATTAATAATAATTTCTATGAATGAATAATTATTATGGAAAATATAACAATTTATTTAAAAACTTATTTAACACTAAAACACGCCGAGTTATTTGACAGTTAAAAGCCTTGAATATAATCGCGTATATAACGTATTTTATACTTAAAAAAAAAAGGCGTCATAGCACTGTCGACTGGCTGTCAATATGGGATTCACCATAAAAATTATGAACTAGTTATTGACTCCCATTATTTAAATATCATAAAGCATACAATTAATTTCGATTATTTAATTTTATAAATATTTCATATATTGTTAATTAAAAAAAAATTAGGAAAACGGTTGACCCTGAGGCCATCTCTGCAACTTCCCGATAATTCCATACTTAGGCGCTTAAAATTGCACCAATGACGTTTTTGAGCTCTTCGAGCTCGAAAATACAATTTATGGGTTATTTTGAGCTCTCCGAGCTCAAAGAGATTACTTTCCTATGCTTTAAAGCTCTTCGAGCTCAAAAGTCTGATAGAGATTTGATAAGACACTATTTTTTGAATTTTTAAACCGCAATTACTTTTGAATGAATAAACCGATTTTTACGCGGTTAGAAGCATTCGACGCAGTTTTTCAAGCCTCACAAAGAATCTTAAATTTTGAATTGATCGCGCTAGGAATTTCGGAGTTATTCCGAAAAAACACTTTTTTCGGTTTTCTTTCGTTCTCGATATCTCTCGAACGAATCAACCGATTTTGACCGGACTGGTGGCGATCGACGTGGTTTTTTGAGGTTAAGAGCTGATTAGTTTTTGGAATTGAACCTTTAAGCCGTTTAAAAATTATTCCAAAAAAACCACATTTGAAAAAAATTTTTTTTTCAATTTTTTGAAGATTTCTTAAAATCTATTGATCTGAATCGGTCCAAATAGTTTTCAAAATATAAGTTTGGTCAAGCCCTTTCGAATGGCACCAACCGCGATAAAATCGGTCAAGCCGTTCAAAAGTTATAAGCGGTTCACATACTTTCACACACACACACACACACACACACACACACACACACACACACACACACACACACACACACACACACACACACACACACACACACACACACACACACACACACACACACACACACACACACACACACACACAGACACCGTGACAACCTCGCGGGGATAGTCAGGGAAGCTTCCTGTGACCTTCAAACGTCGAGATCTGATGAAAACTCGATTTTTGCAAAACGGGGTGAAAACAATAACTTCCCGATTTTTGAAAATCTTCGATTTTCTTAGCGGGAAGTTAAAAATAGATCATATAATTACATGAAAAAATTAATTTAAACTCGGCAGTTAAAAAAAATGCTTTTCTAACCAAAGTTGTTAAGAAAATAGACGCTCGTAAGCTGATTTGATGAACTGGTGCTAACTTTATTTTTTTTTAATAATTAATATTTAATATTTTGAACTGAATGTGATTTTTCAATTTTTAATTAATTAGAATTTAATAAAAATTTATTTGATCGTTATTCTTATTACAGATAATTTAATATATTTAAAAATAATTTAGGGTGTCAATATTTAGACCCCCGTCAATAATTGGGGCTTTTACCTTGTATATAATTATTGATAAATGAAAGCGATGAAAGACACACAGTGAAATTAAATTCAAAAAGAGAGTTTACAAGAGTGAGCAAACATACGAATTCTCATTGCGCGCCATCTTCAGGTGGCGCTTTATTTTCTTCCGCCAATTTTTGAATAGTTTCAAAAGCTAGCTCATAAAAAAATTATGTGCCAAAAATTAAGCACTCAATTTTAAAAACTGTTTAGTTGATTTTAATTTAATGGTTGTAATAAAAAATTTTTAAATTATGAAATTGAAGTTAGCCAACATCTGTCATGGTTTTTTTTTTTATTTTTACAGCAAATAAATTACTACTAAGAAAAAATTAAAAAAAAACTACAACAATTTTTAATAAAAATTCTTTTTTAATAATTTATTTGTTGAAAAAAATCTTATAAATCATCATAGTCATATGAGAGCATTTTTTTGTATTGTTTTATTTTTTATAAATTAAAAAAAATTCTTAATTGTCTACTGCAATCTTTAAATAATAAATAATATTAATTTAAACATATAGAAATGATTAAAAGGTATAATTAATATACAGACAAAAAACTCATAACATTTTTTTGAATATTTTATTTCCTGAAAATAGTTATTCATAAAATACAAGCAAAGCTTAATTAAGAAAGAAATTTATTCAAGTCATAATATTGATACTTAATAAAAAACTAGAAAAAAAAAAACTAGAAAAAAAACTAGAAAAAAAATTAGATGTATTAGTAAATTGAAAAAAAGTGTTGTAATTAATTAAAAAAAAAAAAAAAATGATACCTTCAAATTGTTAATTATTTTTTGCCAGTCCTATTGTGAATATCAGTAACTTCTAGTCCGTTGAACAATTTTAATCCCAAAAACAGATTGGATTTTTCAAACTTCTCAAAATCCTCGGTTTCCATGGTTTTCAAAGGATCGGCTATGATGCATTTAGTGATGTATTCCATCAAGTACGGAGCATTGTGCCGATCAGCTAGCTCCATCCTTATAATAACGTTTTCAGGTTTTAAAGTTTTGCACAGTGATACTTCACACATCTCTTTAAGTGACAATATCTGGTATTTATCAGCGGCTTCCAGTAAATCCTCAGCGATGGCATTCAAATCCGAAACTTCATCAGTGTAAATAAACTCCAAGAACTTCTCAAAGATATCAGCTGTTATGTCTGTTATAAAAATTTGATTAGATTTTTTTTCATCCAGCTCATGGGTAAACATTGCAGCTAGAACTGGACTGCGCATTATTAGCATTAATCTGTGAGCTGTAATTTTTTCATCTCCAATAACAATAGTGGTATCGCTGAATTCTCTACTGTTGTAAAAAACTCTCAAATCTTTTGATAAATTACTTTTTGGATTAATCAATGATTTTTCGACTGGAATTAGTTTTACTTCGTCATCAACAACAGTCACTTCAGCACAAATTGTTAATGTATCATTGGGTATCAATACAGATTTATTTGCCAATAATGGTTCTTTTTTGAAAAATTCAAGAAAACTTTTCCTTTCTCTACCATTAAAAGTTAATTTAAGATCTTTCACCCAACATCTTTCTTGTCGACTATTTAAGATGCAAATTGAAAAATCACCTTTTACACAATTATTTGCTCCATTTATTATAAATAACGCCAAAAAATCTTTATATTTTTTTTCTGGGAAACCACTATTCAAACCCGATTGAAGACTCCACATATCTGCAATTTTAGCTCCTGTAGAAAACATTGATGATTGTAAAAAAGTGGAAGTTTGATTTTTTCTCTGCATTCTAGGCACGAGCTTATTTGATTTATTCCCCACTTATACACAGTTGTGTTTTTTTTTATATAGGTATAACTTTCTTCCATTTTGGAGTACTTATATTTTTATTAATAAAACAAGTACAATACCAATAATTATTTAAAGTTAAATATGTAAAACAATGTTAAATTAAACACAATTTTATTTTTTAATTACTTATATTCAACTATATTAATAAAAAGCTATTAAATTAATAATTATGTGCACGATAAACGACACGCCAATTTTAGAATTTTTGTATTGATTCCAAACTATAATTTGAAAATCCTCCAAATGAAAGTATAGAAAGTTGAGAAGTTAGAAGTTAGTTGAATCTTGGAAAAAACGGGACACGATTCACCATTGGGGACGGCCTCTTTTACCCAGATACCGATTACACAGACGGCGCTAGTACCCAGATCCCTTTGACACACATCCCCATTACGCAGATTGTGATTAAACAGATTTTCTATTACACAGATTACTTATTACTCAGATAACCGATTACACAGAAAATCTTTAACGCAGATCCCTATGACGCAGATAATTTAAATTTTTAAATGATAAATGCCATAATAAAGCCAAGCACTAAAAGTGCCTGAAATTTTTAAATTGCCGCCATCAAAACATGCCGGATGAGCATGTAATCTAGCTATTGGTTGAATTTAAGGTTCAAGGTGTGCACGGAGCGCTTTATTGAAGTATCTACAGTGTATATGTGTAAAATCCCGCGTTGGTTGAATTTTTTATTAGATACTTGATATAATGAATCAACAAATGAATCAACAAAATTACAGGTTAAAGATTAGAGCTATATAGGTAAGTAAACATATTTATTATTTATATTAAAAGTTCGGGTTTGAAGTTTAAATATAATTAGTTCAATTACCCCAAGCAGGGATGAATCGAACCATTTGACGCGTTTGCATAAATTAATCATTTAAGAATCAATGTTGTTTATTGACTAATTTATGGATCGATAATTAGAGAAGACATAATAAATTACCATTCCAAGAAAAAAAAAAATTAGACAAACGGTTGACCCTGAAGGCCATCCCTGCAACTTCCCGCCACTTACATACCTAGGCGTTTAAAATTGCACTAATAATTGCTCTTCAAGCTCAAAAAAAACAACTTATGTCTTATTTTGAGCTCTCCAAGCTCAAAGAGATAGTCTTTCTATACTTTTGACATAGAATTTAATTTCACATAACTTCACACTAATAGATTTGTTTATAGTTAAAAAGATTTGTTAATATTTAACAAATCATTTATTAGAAGCCATTTGTTAGGCCTTAACAAATATTTCTTAGTATTTAAAAAGATTTATTAATACTTAATAAATGAATATCAGATTTATTGAATACAAACAAATCATTTTGAATACTAAGAAATATTTATTTAACATTAAAAAATGGTCTCTAATAAGTGATTTGTTAGCTATTAACAAATATTATTTAATACAAATAAATCCTTCTATCAGTGCAGTCAATTCGTTCAAGAGATATCATAAACGAAAGAAAACCGAAAAGTGTTTTCTGCACATAACTTCACATAATTTCACATAATTTCACATAATTTCAGTCGATTCGTTCAAGAGAAATCATGAACGAAAGAAAACCGAAAAGTGTTTCCTGCACATAATTTCACATAATTTCAGCCAGTTCGTTTAAGAGATATCATGAACGAAAGAAAACCGAAAAGTGTATTCTGCACATAACTTCACATAATTTCACATAATTTCACATAATTTCAATCAATTCGTTCAAGTGTTTTTTCCACATAACTTCACATAACTTTACATAATTTTGCATAAGTTCACATAACATAAGTTCACATAACATTTGAACGCCTTGACCGATTTCATCGCGGTTGGTGCCATTCGAAAGGGCTTGACCAAACTTAGATTTTGAAAACTATTTGGACCGATTCAGATCAATAGATTTTGAGAAATCTTCAAAAAACTGAAAAAAAAATTTTTCTTTGTGAGGCTTAAAAAACTGCGTCGAATGCTGCCAACCGCGTGAAAATCGGTTTATTCATTCAAAAGTTATTGCGGTTTAAAAATTCAAAAAATAGTGTCTTATCAAATCTCTATCAGACTTTTGAGCTCGAAGAGCTTTAAAGGATAGGAAAGCAATCTCTTTGAGCTCGGAGAGCTCAAAATAACCCATAAATTGTATTTTTGATCTTGAAGAGCTCAAAAACGTCATTGGTGCAATTTTAAGCGCCTAAGTATGAAATTAGCGGGAAGTTGCAGGGATGGCCTTCAGGGTCAACCGTTTTCCTATTTTTTTTTGGATCGATTTATGTATTATTTTGAGCTCTCCGAGCTTGGAGAGATAGCTTTTCTATGCTTCTTCGAGCTCAAAAGTCTAAAAATTATACTATCTCATCAAAAACGATCCGAAAAGAAATGTTATGTGAACTTATGCAAAATTATGTAAAGTTATGTGAAGTTATGTGGAAAAAACACTTGAACGAATTGATTGAAATTATGTGAAATTATGTGAAATTATGTGAAGTTATGTGCAGAATACACTTTTCGGTTTTCTTTCGTTCATGATTTCTCTTGAACGAATCGACTGAAATTATGTGAAATTATGTGAAATTATGTGAAGTTATGTGCAGAAAACACTTTTCGGTTTTCTTTCGTTTATGATATCTCTTGAACGAATTGACTGCACTGATAGAAGGATTTATTTGTATTAAATAATATTTGTTAATAGCTAACAAATCATTTATTAGAGACCATTTTTTAATGTTAAATAAATATTTCTTAGTATTCAAAATGATTTGTTTGTATTCAATAAATCTGATATTCATTTATTAAGTATTAATAAATCTTTTTAAATACTAAGAAATATTTGTTAAGGCCTAACAAATGGCTTCTAATAAATGATTTGTTAAATATTAACAAATCTTTTTAACTATAAACAAATCTATCAGTGTGAAGTTATGTGAAATTAAATTCTATGTCAAAAGTATAGAAAGACTATCTCTTTGAGCTTGGAGAGCTCAAAATAAGACATAAGTTGTTTTTTTTGAGCTCGAAGAGTAATTATTAGTGCAATTTTAAGCGCCTAGGTATGTAAGTGGCGGGAAGTTGCAGGGATGGCCTTCAGGGTCAACCGTTTGTCTAATTTTTTTCTTGGAATGGTAATTTATTATGTCTTCTAATTATCGATCCATAAATTAGTCAATAAACAACATTGATTCTTAAATGATTAATTTATGCAAACGCGTCAAATGGTTCGATTCATCCCTCGCTTGGGGTAATTGAACTAATTATATTTAAACTTCAAACCCGAACTTTTAATATAAATAATAAATATGTTTACTTACCTATATAGTTTCAATCTTTAACCTGTAATTTTGTTGATTCATTTGTTGATTCATTATATCAAGTATCTAATAAAAAATTCAACCAACGCGGGATTTTACACATATACACTGTAGATACTTCAATAAAGCGCTCCGTGCACAACTTGAACCTTAAATTCAATAGCTAGATTACATGCTCATCCGGCATGTTTTGATGGCGGCAATTTAAAAATTTCAGGCACTTTTAGTGCTTGGCTTTATTATGGCATTTATCATTTAAAAATTTAAATTATCTGCGTCATCGGGATCTGCGTTAAAGATTTTCTGTGTAATCGGTTATCTGAGTAATAAGTAATCTGTGTAATAGAAAATCTGTTTAATCACAATCTGCGTAATCGGGATATGTGTCAAAGGGATCTGGGTAATAGTGCCATCTGTGTAATCGGAATCTGGGTAAAAGAGGCCGTCCCGTATAAAGTGAAAATCCTCAAAATGAAAATATAGATAGTTGAATCTTGCATAGAACGGTACAGGATTCTTCATTGGTTAGAATGAAGACGCGCGCTTTTCAAATTTCTTTAACCATAAAAGTTTACTTAAAAATTAAATTGATTCAAAAGTCAAAGACTCAATTATTGACGCTTGCAATTTTATTTTAATTAAGGAGGTTCGAGCGAATCTAATGTAAAAAATAATTTCCAACTTTGAGCTTTGAAATTAAGTATACGTATAAATAAATACGTCATTTATTTAATCCCAAAATTTTAAAAAGATTCACCGTTTAGTTACTTAGATATTAAATTTTAAAAATCACATATTTTATCTCTTTATACTCGGGCTCTTATGGCGGACAAACGTTTTGTCGAGACTTTAATTATTTTTTTCAATATTAACCTCCCAACTTTAACGGATAAAAAACTATACACAAGAAACTTGGATTATTGCAAAATATAAAAACAATTTAATAATAATACATTGCCGATATAATTTTTGAAATATTTAAAGTCAAATTTTATGTTTGTAACTCGTTTATCCTCAGCCATTTATTCGAATAAAGATTTGACAACATTGCGTCAACAGTTGAGAAAAAAGAAAAGGATAGAAATCTAGTTACAGAGAGAAAAATGTTTAACTCACCCATTCATCCACGTCTCTGTTATCGATATAATCAAGCGCGCTATTGCCAAATCTGTTTATTTATTTTGGCAAGTAATAAATACCAAAGTCATTTTATTACTCTACTTTATTAAATAAGTCAAAATCATCAATTATTCAATTGTTTAAATTATTTTAAATTAAAATAAAGAATTTAGGTGACTATTGGAAGACTAAAATTAAAAAAAAATTTTAACATTATTTTGATTCATTAGTTACGCTTGAACTTCTTTAAAGAAAAATTAATAAATATAATTTTTAAATTATAAATTTTAAGATAATTGATTTTTTGAGAACATTTTATATTTTTTAATTAAAATAAAAATGCAAGTATTCATAACTCTTACCTTGGAATAAATAAAATTTAAAAGTTAAATCATTAATTTATCAAATAATTTTCAATAATTATTTAAAATAAATGAAAAATTTTGTCTAAAATAAATAAATAAACACTTTGATAATTTTTTATTCATTTTATTACGATTGATACTTAATAATTTTCATTAAATATAAAAAACTTGTCCTCATAAATTAAAAATAAGTATGATATTATTTAAATAATAATATTAACATTTAAACAGTACATGATGAAACAGACTTAAATAAATATTTCCTTGGTTAAATTTTATAATAAATAATCAAGTTAAAAAATGATTAACTTCCTTTTTCTCCTTTAGCTGAAAAATAATTTCAAAGATTAGCTAGTTTATCAACTAAAATAATCATAAAAATGAATAAAGGATCTAATAAAACCTTTAAAGTGTCGAATATCTTATCCCAGCTTCACAAAAAGTCCTAGCAACTGCAAGTTCCTTAAACAATCTCAACCCCAAAGATGAATTAGACTTTTCATACTCCTTGAATTCTTCGCTCTCTACAATTTTCGCAGCATCAGCAGTGATACATTTAGTGACATACTCCATCAGGTATGGAGCACTAAAGCGATCTGCTAAGTCCAGCATCTTAAGGGCGTTCTCAGGATTTAAGGACTCGCAGAGCGACTCTTCACATCTCTTTTTAAGCGAAGCCAGCTGATATTTGTCAGCCGCTTCCAACAATTCCGCAGCGTCTTCCTCCAAATCAGATACTTCATCGGTATATATATACTCCAATAATTTTTCAAATGTATCTGAAGAAATATCAGCTATCACAACTTCATTAACTTTCTTCTCCGACATCTCCTGATTAAACATAGAAGCCAGGACTGGACTCCTTGTCATGAGAATAATTCTGTGAGCCTGAAGCTTTTCTTCTCCGACATTGATAACCATATCGCTGAAGGCTCTAGTCTTGTAGAGTTCTTTAAAATCTTCTACCAGTTGATAATTAGAGTAGTGATAGGAACCTTTAACAGGAATTTGAATATTTTCATCAACAACTGTGATTTCAGTACAAACTGTTAGAATATCATTTGGAATTAGTTCATATTTTTTATCCAATAGTCTTTCTTTCTTCACGAAGTCATTGTAACCCCAAGATTTGCCGTCTTCAAACAAGTGCTCACCAAATTGCCAAATATTAGATTTTTCTTGTTTATTATTCAGAATGTATATTGTTACAAAAGCTTTCACGCTATTTTCTTCTAAATTCCATACATATACCGACAAGGCATCTTTGTCTTTACCTTCACCAATTGGGTTTCCATTATTTAAATATAAGTCGATGTTCCACTGGTTCTCAATTTTAGCTCTTATAGAAAAATTTGTAGATGTTAGAGTCACCGGAGTTTGATCTTCTTTATATTCCATTAGTGAAGTTATATTGTGAATTTTCCACTCGTATACAAGTGTGTTTTTTTTGGTGAATGTATAACCTCCTTCCATCTTTTAATTAGTTATTTGTAAAATTACTGTACCAATAATTAAACTGATGATTAGTTATCCAAATAGTTGTATAGATAAAAATTCAGTATTTTGATCAAATTTATTAGAATAAAGCGTAATTATTTCATTTAAGCAGAATATAAACACAGCAAGGCTTCCAGCTCGTGAAGTTCTCTACAGAGTGAAGATAGACACATATAAGTCGGTTAGTTAAATTTCTAATTCATCTTGGCGCTAACATCTTTTCCCGCTCTTTTCAAATATTTTTAAAAAATTAAACTAAAGTCAGCAGACGTATTTTTTTTTTACTTTTACAAAAAATTAATTACTAAGAAAATATTTATTAAAGAATTACAGCAATAAATTTTTGACACATCTAGATTAAAAAAAAATTAACTTGAATCAAAAAAAATTTTCAAATATTTAAAAAAAATTAAACTAAAGTCAGCAGACGTATTGTTTTTTACTTTTACAAAAAATTAATTACTAAGAAAATATTTATTAAAAAATTACAGCAATAAATTTTTGACACATCTCGATTGAAAAAAAAATTAACGAATCAAAAAAAATTTTCAAATATTTAAAAAAAATTAAACTAAAGTTAGCAGACGTATTTTTTTTTACTTTTACAAAAAATTAATTACTAAGAAAATATTTATTAAAAAATTACAGCAATAAATTTTTGACACATCTAGATTGAAAAAAAAAAATTAACTTGAATCAAAAGAAAAATTCTAAAGCCAAGAAAATAATTTTTATTTATTTATTTATTTATAATCAATCAAACCCAACAGCCTTAGCCATTAACAGGGTTAATAATCTTTTCAAAGTAATTGTTCTTAAAATTATTTTTGTAATGACAAGATAATCAAAAAAAAAAAAAAAAAAAATTAAATAACATATTCGGATTGCATCAATCCATTTATAATTACTCGAGTAGGTAAACATAAAAATAAAAATAACAAAAGAAAATGTAACAAATTTGTAAGAAAAAAGTTTCAGTAATTTTAGACATAACTTAACTCCATTTTTCAATTAAGTTAGCTTTAATTTTATAATACTGAAGTTAGCCGTCAGTTGCCAATTTAAAAAATTTTTTTAACAAATTAATTACAATAAAAAAAAATGCTTCTAAAAATTTTCACTTTTAATTTTCATTAATTTTCACATGTAAAACTTTTTAATGAAATTTTTTTTATAATTGTTTAATCGCTGTAAAATTCTAAAAAAATTTTTAATATCTGTCAACTTCAGTGTCATTTAATTTTGAAGAATTTTATTGTCTTGAATTAAGACGAAAAATTCTTGAATCAAGTTAAATTTACTCAAACCAAGAAATATTTCTTAATTTAATAAAGAAGATAAATTTCTTAAAAATTATTTACTTAAGTAAATTTAAGTTAATTTTTTTTTCTGTGTACAAGTCGAATTTTTCAATTTATTTTTTATAATAATTTATTAATTAAAAAAAATTCATTAAATCATTTTAACAACTATTCTTGTTTTTACATAATAAATTTTAATTTTACGCTCTTATTGTAACTAATAACAAATCACGGTGTATTTTTTCGATAAATTTATATACGAAAAACTTTCAATTATAAATTTTATATTTTAAAGAAAATCGAGGAAAAAATTACTCAACAATAAATTTCTAACTGTTATATCCGATAAAAATATAAATATAAAGATTATTAAAATTTATGCGCATATAAAAATCTAATCTATAACGCAATTTTATTAGCATAAATTAATGAAAATAATATTGTTTACATAAAAACTTCAGAATACTCAATGAATCATTATTCAATTATTAATTCTTACATAACTTTTTGTTTATTATAAATCTACTAATCATGACTAAAAATAAAAATTATAGAATAATTGAGAGAAGAAAAGATAACATTGGTTTATCATACAATACAACTTATCATTTACTTTATTATCTTAACTTTTTTTGTCTAAACAATCGCAGCGATATTGTGGAAGAAATAAAAAAGCCGAACATTAAAATGCATTTATCCGAGCGGCCCCCCGCTGCCAACTACCCAACGAGTTTTATCGTTTTGTATTTATTTATATTATATTTCTTAAAATAACCAACAGGTAGATCATTCAGGACTTAATACATATTATACACACATATAGATATATACACACCCGCAAAACCGGCAACTCATCGCGCTTGTTTTCCGCCTGCTCACGATTAGTGACCGTCAGTCTTCAGTCGGGTATAATATAACATAACATATAACACATAAGATGCAACTTGGTATCTGTATAAGTACGAGTATCTGTATGTATAAGTGTAGAAGTCGGGCCTTCGGGCTTTCTCTGATCCTACACACTCTCGTCTTGTTAATCTTAAGTAATTTGCCTTTTTATTTTACACCTTCGAAAATTTGTTTTTCACACCTACAAAGTGCACCGTAACCGACCTTTTTTTAATTGTCTCGATGAAACATCCAGTTCATCATAACAAAAAATATAAATAGAGTCTATAACTATAATGTTATCTATTATCAATGACATCTACTATCAAACTTTCTATTTACCATTAAAGTGACTAAGTTATTTCAAATTATCAATACTTATATTCTATTCAAAACACCTCCTGAGTAATTTAAATCAATAAAAATTTATCACACGCGTTTATTGGATATTCAATTTATAATTATGTTTGTACTTTCTCTTTTTCATAATTGTTAATTAAAATACCGCGTAAATTATTCATTTTATAACTTTGTAATAAATATTAATTGGGCTTTCAAAAAATGAAATATTTTCTTAATAGAATTTTAAAAATTAAACTTTCTTATGAAAAAATTTAATCATCTTTGTTATTAAGAGAATAAGCAAAATTTTTTAGCCAGTGTATTTGTATTATAAAATAGGTTTTTATGATTAAATTTGGTATCGTTGGAAAAGTCTTGACCTGGAGTTGTGTCTTCTCAAGTTTTGATATTATTCTCACCAATAGTCAATTTATGATGATAAGTATTTAGGCTGCATTCTAAAATGCTCTATCTCTAGATTCATAATTAAGAAATGACCCTGTATCTTGTGAACTATTGACGTTTATAAAGATATAAGCTCATCCCGATGTTACAATCATCAAGAGCTTTCATTTGAGTACCCACATGTATTTTGATATATTTTTCATATATTCATATATATAAATATATAAAATATATGAAAAATTGATGTGGGTACTCAAATGAAAGGTCTCGATAAGTGTAACATCGGGATGAGTTTATATCTTTAAAAATGTCAATAGTTCACAAGAGACAAGGTCGTTTCTTAATTATGTTAAATTGCACTGTACTTTCTTAACTATTGACATTTTCAAAGATATAAGCTCATTCTGATGTTACACTCATCAAGAGCTTTTATTTGAATACCCACATGCATTTTGATATATTTTTCATATATTCATATATATAAATATATAAAATATATGAAAAATTGATGTGGGTACTCAAATGAAAGGTCTTTAAAGATATAAGCTCATCCCGATGTTACACTTATCAAGACTTTTCATTTGAGTACCCACATGCATTTTTGATATATTTTTCATATATTCATATATATAAATATATAAAATATATGAAAAATTGATGTGGGTATTCAAATGAAAGGTCTCGATGAGTGTAACATCGGTATGAGCTTATATCTTTACAAATGTTAATATTTCACAATATAAAGGGTTATTTCTTAATTATGTATCTAGGGATAGAGCATTTTCAAATGCAGCCTAAATACTTATCATAATAAATTGACTATTGGTGAGAATGATATGAAACCTTGAAAACGTACAAATTCAAATCAATACCTTTGCATATCATATGACTATCCTGGACACAGAATTTTTCTTATTCTCTTAATAATATAGATTCAAATTTTAAGTTTGAAATTTTATTATTTACAATTTTTAGCTAGGTAAAAAACTTTAAATTTTATAAAAAAGAGAAAGAACAAAATTATTAATATTTAATAAACTCTAAAAATTAAAACTCAAATTTTTTCTAAAGACAGAAAATCATTTTCATTATTGAAACTGTAAAAATCAAAACTTTGAATATTAAATTTTTATCATATCAATTTTCCTAAAATTCAGTATTAAAGTTCAAAAAATGATTTAAATTTCAAAATATAATTTACAGTACGCAAAAATTGTATCAATTATGTCTCACTGTTTTCATGGTATTTGCATTAATACGGCTGTATCAATTTAAAAATGAGCATTTTATGGACTCGTCCATAAAATGATTGCTTGATAATTTTCCTCTGGATGATCGTGATCAACGGCACTATAATAATCAGTGGAATCGGGGCATAAATATTTCGTGGATTCGCGCGGAGGACGCCTTGAACCGGTGCAAGTGTTCTTGTATCATGCGATGGATTAATATATTCTTGAATCATCCAAGGGATGACTGATGCAGCTGATGCGATATAAATAAATATAAATATAAATAAACACATTGAATTATTATTTATTATTATCATTATCCACAATAATAAAATAAAATAAAATAATAAACCATCTGGAATGTCGAAAATAAAAATATATTTGTTGTTGAAAATTTCGAAACTGATAAAACCGAATTGATAATTTATGTTCATTATTTTAATGACGAGGTAAATTTATTTATACCAAGGTGACTGAGTTTTAAAATAATAAGCGTGTGTGTATAATATGTAATATGTCAAGAATTGTGGATGTCGATGAGTGATTTTTAAATGCGTTCGAGGCTATTATATATCTACTGTATAGTATAAGGAGTAATATTTGTTGCGTGCGAATGATTACAGAGAGTTGAGAATCGTACCGACGAGTACAATTACTCATAAGGTATTCTTCACATATATCTCGGCTACTGTTTTACGAGTTGGTATAAATGTATACAAGTATGCTCATATCATACGGTTGTCGGCGATGAAAGCTTGCCACGCTGCTACTGGCTTATTATAATACCGAATAATTAAATTAATCGTGCCAAAACATGTCGAGTACTAATGAAATTTCATTTCATTTCTTTATTAATATTTAATCCATACTATTTATTATTTTTGCATATTATTATTCAAAGTTATTTTATTAATTTATGCATCATTATTTTTTATATATTATTTATTTACTTGGGAAGACTCCATCGGCAAATATTAATTAGTCAAAAATGGGAATAATAAATGTATGTTATTATCTTTAATTGAAATAATAATATTTAATTTTATTTTAAAATTTAATTTAAATATTTTTCTACTGGCAACCCTGCACACGGTAAAAATTTTTTCATCACTGTATAAAGTGTAAAAATTTTTGTGTAGAATACTGCACTCTAGTGTGTAGAATTTTACATTCTCATGTGTTGATTTTACACACTAGAATGTCGAATTAACATTAGTTCGTGTAAAAACAGTCAGTAACACAAATATTTGTGTCAAATTTGACGAACATTTTTTTACTGTGTAGATACATAATTAAGAAATGACCTGATATCTTGTGAACTATTGACATTTTTAAAGATATAAGCTCATCCCGATGTTATACTCATCAAGACCTTTCATTTGAGTACCCACATCAATTTTTCATATATTTATATATATTATATATATATACGTATGAAAAATATATCAAAATGCATGTGGGTACTCAAATGAAAGCTCTTGATGAGTCTAACATCGGAATGAGCTTATATCTTTAAAAACGTCAATATTTAAAAAAGTACAGTGTAATTTAACATAATTAAGAAACGATTTTGTATCTTAAGAACTATTAACATTTATAGAGATATAAGCTCATCCCGATGTTACACTCATTGCGACCTTTCATTTGAGTACCCACATCAATTTTTCATATATTTTATATATTTATATATATGTATATATGAAAAATATATCAAAATGCATGTGGGTACTCAAATGAAAGCTCTTGATGAGTGTAACATTGGGATGAGCTTATATATTTAAAAACGTCAATATTTAAGAAATTACAGTGCAATTTAACAAAATTTATTATTTAATAAAGCAAAATTTTATTTATTTACAGTTCATAAGTCACGGCAGTCACATAGTGACTGCAAGGTTGCTAGTATTAATTATTCAAATTACAATAATGTAACATAAATTTGTTTATCAATTTTACAGCGATAAAAACTACTTTTTACAATTTTTTTAACAATCTGTGTGAAATATAAATCATAATTCACTCCATTTTACACTTTAAAATTTTAACTTAATAGTTAAAATTTTTGAATGCCACTAACTGATAAAATAATAATAATACAATTTTCTAAAACTTATCATGATTTAAAATCCAAAACAAATCTTAATTTCTCTAATTTTCTATCCAAAAAAACAGTATGATTAAATATTTATCTGAAGTAAACAACAAATAACAAAAATTAAATTTTTTCACACGACTTATTCATCCATTAGACAAACATCTATTATAAGTACAATTTAAAAACAAATTCCAAGATTGCGTGCGACCACAGCCATCCGCAACATTATCCAAATCAGAAAGAATCTCAGGGCCTGTCAAAACGTTATTATTCAGCCATCCTGAAAAATAAAACGTCAAAAAGCTGTCGCATGTACCAGCATCTTCGATCTACCACAAGAAGAAATATCTTCACGCGAGTCTCTTCAATAACCAATATCAATATATTTGAAGCTTCTCAAACAAAATGTAGCAAGATGTTGCAAGGAATACATCGGAAGTGGTTCCGTCGCTTCCGGCAAAGTGTGTTTACGCTACATCTTCAACACACACACATACACACATGCACACATGCACACACATCTTGTTATATCGCTTTTGTATTATTATTTTTAACTATAAAGGCCGTTGGTTCAACATCAATAAAATATTATGCCAAAACGTCCAAGCTGTTGTGCATCGTCGAAGCTCATTTATTCATACACATATATACAGAAAAAAATATACTGACCAACAACTCGACGACAATGAACTTGCGTGCAGCAAGGATGTGGTCACTCAGTCTATTGTCCAGGATATTTTCTGTTTGTCAATTGGTTTCGTTCTACACCTGGTCTTCTGCACATACTCGGCCTTTTTTCTGTCAATACATTTTTAATATTTTTCAAGAGGGTGTTAAGTATATGGTGAATTAGCATCAGGCATATAAGTAACCTAAAAAGTCACATGTTTTTAAAAAATAATAAAACGAAATGAAAACCGTCCCATGTAATTATGAAATTCCGTCCATTATTATTCATATATTATATTATTAATAAATATATGATACTGCTCTATGCTCTCCATATTGTACCTAATTGATAATAAAAGTTAAATATATTTTAGCAGACGTAGCGTTTCGTCGATACGTTGAACATAACTACGGTAATGACCGTGCAATGAAGAATATGATATAAAAATAAAAAAAAAAAAAAAAACATATGTGATAGATGAAATAATTTAAGGGTTGCTTCCGCCGTTTAACAATAACCGAATATGCAAATGCTCATGATTAAAAAGACATAGCCGGTAATATGGAGTATTAATATTTAGTTAGAAAAAAGAATTTGAAATAATTGACGAAGTTATTAGTTCTTTATAAGAGAAGAAATTCAAAAGTATTAACTTTTTATGAAATTTATTAAGATCTTTAGAAAAATTTTTAAATATATCAATAATTTTATACAGATTGATAACTTTTTTTTTGTATCCTTAATATTTTTTTCGGCATTGAGTGCACAAAAAAAATGTAAAAATTATATTATGAATAGTAATAAATCTTATAAAAAACTCAAAAAATTATAGTTTGAAATAACATTTTTATAAATTCAAACTTTGAATGTTAATTTTCAGAGCTTTCAATGTAATATTTATATTTTACGATGTAATTCTTACAAAATCTGTAATAATTACAATCTGAAGCTGTAATTTTTCCAGTTTTTTTTATATGAAGCGCCACTTTACATTATATAATGTAATTTTTCCTTTTTTCTTCTTCCCGTGTATAAAATATCAGTAAATATATATTAATCGTTAATTTAACATCCATTTTTATTGTTTATTTAATTTGTCATCGTAATTTTTAACTATTTTTAATTAGCTGCGTATCAATTAAAATTTTTGCCTGTTTTCAATTCGATAAAAAATGAACCAAAATAGTCTTAATTAAATAAAATAAAATAATTAATCTACTTTAATATAAATATTACAATTTTAAATTTAAAGAAATACCGATTTGTCATAATTCTATTAGAAATTTTGAATCGTTAATAATGCTTTGAAATAATTGATAAAGAGTTTAAATTTTTGAGAAAAGGTAATTACATAATTAAACTTATTAAAACTCAAAAATAAAATTTTTATTTATCAAATCTCACACAGAAAAAACAAACTATTTATAAGGTAAAAGACCCAGTTATTGACACTGGCCTAGTTGCAATTTTATTTTAATTAAAAAAATTAAATCTCAAAAAACCAATTTTCTCAAAATTTATAATTCAAAAATTATATTTATTAATTTATTACAGTTGATTTGTTTTTTTTTTAATTAAAATAAAATTGCAAGTGTCAATAACTAGTCCAGTGTCAATAACTGGGTCTTTTACCTTACCAAGAAAATTTTAAAGAAGACAAAAATTATTTTGAAGCAAGAAGAAATTTTCTTGAGCCAAGAAAATTTACCTTCCAGTCAAGAATTTTTTTTTTTCAGTGCACGCATAAATGTCCTTATCAAATTTTGATATTTTATATCATTTTTATTTAATTTTCTTAACCAGGGTTATTAACGTAGATGTAGAACAACCCTTTGGTTTAGTTTAACTTGGCCCAACTTTAGAAACGTTATGTAAGTATGCAGAGCATTGACAGAATATTGTAAAAGCTAACGATTGCTAGTTATCATCCGTTATGGATGGTTATTGGTTATCATTAGTCATAATGTCCACTGTCCATTCTGTTTATCATTAAATTATACACCGGTACGCTTGTAACATACAATGTTGCTGCAAAAATAATATTAAGATTGTCAGGTATGCTATAAACTGTATCTACTGATATATTAAAGTTGAAACGGTTGAAGGCTTGCTACTCGGGTAGTAATATTATTATTAATAATGCTTGACAATTGAAAATTTAAATGATATGTGAGTTAGTTATAAACATTGTAAGTTATAAGCTAATTATTGTTTTGTATAAAATGTGTAAGGTCGTTGTTCCCGTTTAGCTTAATTTCCGGAAAATCCTCGAGGTTTTTAGATTTGCTATTATTGTAATTATGTTTGTAGCTTTGATGATTATATTATATGTATTAACGTTGGAGAACGCGGAAGCTTAATTGTTAGTGTTGGAGCTGGGTTTCTCTGGGTATTGTTGCATTTTTTAAAAAATAGTCGCTCTGAGTGAGCAAACCGCCCTGTTTCTTTCTTCCTTCGTGTGTGTATGCATACGCTCGATTCTTCATGGGAAAAGTGTGCTGGGCTCTCTATAGCTTCCTCTGGGAAAATTTTGATTACTTGAATTAATGGATTACTTTGCCAATTGATGTTAAGTATGAGTTTTAATTTTATTATGTGTATAAAATTTGTTTTTTATTAAATGTTTTGTTATGTAATGTGATAATTTTTATTTATTATTTTAAATTCTAATGAGAAAATAAATTATAGGAGGAATTGTTGATTTTTAATAAGATTTATTGAGTGTTAGTAAATATTTATTAATTATTAATTATTAAAGATAAAATAATTTTTACTTAAAAAAAACTTTTTTTTACAAATTAAAAAATAATTGCTTTTATTTAATTAATTAAAAAATTATTTCTAAAAAAATAAATTTAATAAAAATTATTAGATATTTTTTAATGATTAATAAAGATATTTATTAAGTGCTAATAAATATTTATTAAAATTAAAAAAAATATTATTGCTCATATTTGATAATTTAATAAATTGTTTCTTAACAAATTTAAATTAAATAAAAGAAATAAAAATAAACAGATATTTTTTTTTCAATATAAATATTTTTATTTTTAGATTTTTTAATTTAATTAATTAAATTAATTTTTTTTATGTAAAAAAATTTCCAATAAAAATAAAATAATTCTTACTTAAAAAAATAATTCTTACAAGTTAAAAAATAATTGCTTTTATTTAATAAATTCAAAAATTGTTTCTAAATAAATTAATTTATCAAAAATTATTAGATATTTGTTAATGATTATTAAAAATATTTATTAAGTGCTAATAAATATTTATTAAAATTAAAAAAAAAAATTATTGCTCATATTTGATAATTTAATAAATTGTTTTTCAACAAATTTAAATTAAATAGAAGAAATAAAAATAAAGAGACATTTTTTTTTTTTTTTTTTTTCAATTTAAATATTTTTATTTTTTTTTATGTTAATATAATTTAATTCTCTAAAGTTTTAGTTTAAATGTAAAACAGTAAAAAACAAAACAAGAGTTTCTAAAAATAATTTAATAACAAACTAAAAGACTTGAATTGCAAAAATAATTAAAGCGTTAGCAGCTAAAACAATGATTAAAACCCCGCGACAATAAAATAATCCCACAGCTCTCACCGCGATGACAACAACAACATCAACATCATCATCATCTTAAAATTCCAGAGGCGTGGTGGGAAGTTAATATTTCTGTGAGAAAATAAAGATCAAGTTGTAAGTTGCATATCCGCTGAAACTGGTGGCACCTCTGGCTCAGATGCACCCAAGAACCTCGGCAATTATATTCGCGTGGGTTTAAACTCGTATTCTTATTGTTATTCTTAACAACGACAACTCTTTAATTTGATCTTACCTCTCGGCATCCAACACAGAACACAGCTTACCGTATCCGTAACCCTCAATACAACTAAAGATGGTGCTGTGAATCCGGCGTGTAACGTATAGTATAAACATTACGGCTTTACCAGGTTGATTACTAGTATTACAACCGAGCAGAGCCTCCACGGCAACTTTTCTCCCGTATAACTCTGTCTAACTCACGGCTACTTCATAATTCTTTTCATTATTATTATTCTTCATAGTCGTACTTTTTTTTATTATTTTATTTTGTTTAGTTTCGTCCTTTTACCTCACATTACTTCTTTTACTCCCTACTCTTTAGTTCCTCTTCCGCAGACAATAAATTCAGGCTATTTTATTTAACAATAATCATCCAGATTTCATACTTTACTTTTCACAAACCGCAGAATCATAGTTTTATAACAAATAACTCCCTACAGTTTCTAATTGATTATAAACTATCTTCATCAACAGGCTTGTTATGGAATTACTGTATCAAATTGATGCTGTGCATCCATACGCTTTACGCTAACTCCGCAAATTATCCTCAATTGACTATTTTTTCTTTTTAAGCACCGTGCTTTATTTTTTTTTAATTAATTCATAATTTTATTTCAATTAAGGTCCCTATATAAGAATTTTTTGTGATAAAAATGAAAAATTTCGAATTTTATTAATAAATTTTGATTTTAAATCATTATTCAAGCATATTTTCTTTGAAATGTATTACTTTAAAATCAACATGAAGATTTGGTACTAAATATAATTAATTTATCAAATATAGTTCAATTATTTTAGTAAGTGCTGAAATTTTTAATTTTTTTAATATTCTTATTAAAAATTACCATTTTTTATAAATATTTTCGAAAATGTTCTTACATAATAATGAACATTAAAATTTATTAATATTTTTTTTTTTATTACAAAAATATTGATAAAAATTAACTTAAAACTCAAAAGAAAAATTTTCGCACCGAATCTTGAGTTAAATAGAAAAATTCTTGATTAGTCAAGCCAAAAAATTCTTACACTGAAAAAAAATTCTTGACTGGAGGGTAAATTTTCTTGGCTTAAGAAAATATTAAGAAAAATTGAAAATTTCTCGAATGAAGTCAAAGTTTGTTGAGCTAACACTGAAAAAAAAAATTAACTTGATTCGAGAGGAAAATTCTTGAACCAAGAAAATAATTTTGAAGAGAGTAATTGTCTTGAATCAAGTGAAATTTACTTAAACTAAATAAAAATTTCTTACCTTAAGAATTTTTTACTCAAATCAAAATGCTCTTCAAAATTTGTCTACTTGATTCAAGAACATTTTTTTTTCTGTGAAGAAAATTTTATCTTGCTCCAAAATAACTTTGATCTCCCTAAAAATTTTCTTGGTGCAAGAAATTTTTTTTTTCTATAAGTAAAATTTACTTGAAAAAATTTTCAAACTCCTTTAAATAATATGCTTATTTCAAATTTTTCTCTTCAATTAAATAAATTTTTCTTTTATAATTCTTTCTAAAATTTGCATCAAAGTTAGATTTAATTTTCTTAGTTCAAAATGTCTCCCTTAAATAAATTTAATTTTTCCATCCCTTTCCCTTTAACAAACATCATTAAAACATAAAAAAAAGCATTAAAAAACATTAAAACATTAAAAAAGCATAACGACCATAAATTTCTCCATAAAAATTCAATATTAAACACTCAATCCCCCAAATTTTCCTAAATTACAAAAACTTTACAATAATAATTGAATACCCATCAACATTTCTTATTTGTAAATTTAGTTCCATAACAATCCCTCCTTACACTAATTGGTAATATAAAAAACAATAAACTCCCATCATCTTGTTACAAAACTTATATCCAGTTAGTGAATCAAATTGGCATTATATCCGTCGCTGAAGCACACATACATGTAACTAATCATCGAAGGTCAACCTTTTTATGGGATGAGTTCCCCTCTAGTTAGTAGTTTCATACTCGCTCATATTATTTTCGTTATGTCACTCTACATGCATCCTAACAACAAAAAAGAACGTTTACAACAAAACAGCCAATATTCTATCCACGGATCATTTTACACGGTCTATTAAAAAGATATCATTCAGTACGAAGTTTAAACGGTATTTTCCCTCGACGGTAGTATATATATATATGTATATACATACCGAGCGCCATTATGTCAATCGACAAGTCGATATTATTCGATTCTCCTCGGCATTATAATGATAGTTGAAAACACAATTTTATTCTTTTCTTCTTCTTCTTTTAATTTATTTTCCAATTTACAATGAAAGGCAAAAATAAAAATATATAAGGGCACAATAAAACTTTACCCATCAATATTTCAAAGTATTTATTATTTCGAACAATCTACATTACATGCAGCGCGGTAGATATACTCAACAGTTATATTATAGGTAAGAAAAAAAAGTTAAACGACTATTAGCGGTAGATTAGAGGAGCGAGTAAGCGCCGGCAGATGTTTAACGCGCTCGTTTGCGTATTTAAAAATAATAAAAATAATAATAGTTTTTTTTTTAATATTTAAGCCGTGGATAATTAGAGTATTCTTGTGGTGGATGCTACCGGGTACTTGGGAGCATTAACTGCTCGCTAAATAACATCCCCGATTGTAAAGAGTTAGTTGGGCTTTCTAGTTTACGCCCCATACCATCAGGGCGTCGATTTGCGTTCAGCTTTGCCACGCAAGATATACTGCAATTTGTCTTGGAAGCTTCCTTCGCATCACTACTACATGCTCGACCCTTTTTAAGTAATTAATCAAGATGCTCTTATTCTTTCTCTATCATCAGCGGCTCGGGTCTATCTCGGGGCTTGTATCTGTATGCATATGCACAGTAGACATTTACACGCAAGCATCCGTGACCAAACATCAACTCACCAGACATTACCCGATTCTAAACAAAGGTTTTTATTAATTGTTTTTTAATTTACTTTTTTTTTTTGTTCTGTTCTGAGGCAATGAGTCTTTTATTTAGGAAGTGAGTCGGGAGTTTCGCTTTATTCAGTTGCTGTTTATCAGCCAAGATTTTAATTACCCTGCAAGCTCTAACGGCGTTACTTAAGTTAACACGTGATAGAGAATACTCAAATTAATTAAATTAATTATTGATAATTAACTACGGATAATTGTAATTGCGATCTGATGGTTTGATCTCTCTTTGGTGAAGTACAATTTTAATTATGAAGTATACTTTTTTGCGGATTTTATCGCCGGAGAAACTTTGGTAATTATAAAAATTTTTAATTGAAATTTTTTTTATGGAACTTTGTTTTTTTATTATGAAATTTGGAAAGTTTTTATTTTGTTTGTAAATTTAAGATTTTTGAATTATTTTCTGTGAAAATTTTTATTTAAATATTTGGAAATTAAAATTTTGACTTTTTAATTTGATTTTCATAAAATTTATAATGAAGTTTGAAAATTTAAAAATTGATTCGTCAATTTGAGAGATTTAAATTATTTTCTAAAAGAATTTTTATTTTAGAAATTTTTGTTTTGATTTTTTTATTTATTTCTTATAAACATTTAATTTTTTAATAAAAAAAAAAATTTGAGATAGAAATTATGATGTACAGAAATTTTTATTGTTAATTAAAAATTTTTCAATGTCAAAGATTAAAATTTTTGGTAAATATTTATAAATGGGGTCAATTATTTAAATTTTCATTTTTTGAACGGAATTTCTGTTTGATTTTGATGATATATTTTTTTTAAATACATAAAAAAATTAACAATGAAAAAAAAATTTATAAATTTTTTTGAAAATTGTGATATTCAACTTTTTTTTTTAATTGTTCGTTTTTCTATGTACTTTTTAAAAAAAATATATCAAAAACATCAAAAAAAGATAAAATAGAAATTTTATCTAAAAATATAAGAGCAAAAATTTTTTCCAACTTTGAAAGGCAAAAAAGCTGTCGAAATCTTTATTTATTTCTTCCACGACATTTTTTTTTTAAATAATTGCGCTTAAAAATAAGCGGAATCGAAAAAAAAATTTGAAAATTTTAATTTTTCACCTAAATATGGTCAAAAATAGGGTGGACCCCACTTGTAAATAATTACCCAAAATTTAAAAATTGGTTCATCAATTTAAGAGATATAAATAATTCTCTATAAGAATTTTTATTTTTTCTTTGAAATTTTAGGAGTTTTTATTTTGAATTCTTAATTTATTTCTTATAAATATCTAATTTTTTAATAAAAATCAAAAGTTTGAGAAATAAATTATGATTTATATAAATTTTTATTGTTAATTCAAAATTTTTCAATGCAAAACAATTTTTATTTTTTAATTTGAAGATTTTTTAAATGTCAAACAATAAAGTTTTTTTCTAATACATAAAAAAATAAACAATGAAATGAATAAAAAAATAAAAAATCTTCGAATTTATTTTTCCATTCTCTCCCCATTAAAAAAGAAAAAAAAATGAAAATGACGTAATCCAGATCTAGTAGGTAATAAATAAGTAACAAAATGTCATTTCATAAATATAATATTACACGTAAAATCTTATTTAATATCATTATAAAATTTAATGTGTAACTATAAAATACTTTTACCTCAGTCTTAAGATTTTAAAGTGATCGCGCACCGCCGACACCGACCAACCGGCACGAACGGAATAAATTAATAACCCGACGAATTAATTATATCAAAACACGTAGTGTGTGTAAGTGTGTATTCCCATATGTCGATGGATTTATTCAGAGTCGTAGTCGGGATGGCTTAGAGTAAGAAGCTAACCAAGGAGCCCTCATCAGCCTTGGATAACGATCATAATATAAGAACTAAGAACTAATTTCAATACCCACACAGTATTTACTTTCACGGTGCTGTTGTGTACGTGATACAAAGTACCTACTATTTCAATGACCAGTACACCACGGGGTCCTCTACTCTCTTATGTAGTATATATAATAGTGTTATACGGAATGTACATCATTGTATAAATACGCCGAGACTAACACTAAAACGTCTGAAGGCGCGCGTCTAATTTAGTGCTACCAAACATGCACATTATTTGCATAATTACACGGCTTGATAAACACTCGTTTCTGTTTTCCTGGAGCCTACCAGCACGCTGTACAATGTAGATTATATACATACACACTAAGATGTATGGAGAAACGATTATTTTCCTTTTATGTCCAGCAAAACTATACTCGGTGCCTAAAAAGCAACTAAGGAAGAAAATTCAATGGTATTTTTGTGATGTAATTACGCTAAATGCGATAATAGAATCTTTTTTTTTCATATTTTTTATAAATTAATTTCTTTAGTAATTATAGATGGTTTTTTTCTTGTCTTTTTAATTCTTTAATAGGAAATTACTAATTGAAAAATTTTTATTGAATTTAAATTTCAAAAGCTTGAGTGTTACTTTTAATATAATTGTTTGTTATTTTATATTTTTTAATATTTAAGCTAATAAAAAAAAAATGTTAAAATTTTATAAAAGGGTTTGAAATATTTCATATCATTCTCACCGATAGCCAATTTATTATAAGTATTTAGGCTGCATTCGAAAATATTCTATTTTAGGTACATAAATAAGAAATGACCTTGTATCTTGGGAACTATTGACATTTTTAAAGATATAAGCTCATCTTGACATTACACTCATTGAGACCTTTCATTTGAGTACCCACATCAATTTTTCATATATTTTATATATTTATATATATATAAATATATGAATATATGAAAAATATATGAAAATGCATGTGGGTACTCAAATAAAAGCTCTTGATGAGTGTAAGATCAAGATGAGCTTATATCTTTAAAAACGTCAATAGTTAAAAAAGTACATTGTAATTTCACATAATTAAGAAATGACCTTGTATCTCGTGAACTATTGACATTTTTAAAGATATAAGCTCATCCTGATGTTACACTCGTCAAGATCTTTCATTTGAGTACCCACATCAATTTTTCATATATTTTATATATTTATATATATATAAATATATGAATATATGAAAAATATATGAAAATGCATGTGGGTACTCAAATGAAAGCTCTTGATGAGTGTAACATCGGGATGAGTTTATATCTTTAAAAATGTCAATAGTTAAGAAAGTACAGTGCAATTTAACATAATTAAGAAACGACCTTGTATCTTGAGAACTATTGACATTTTTAAAGATATAAGCTCATCTTGACATTACATTCATCGAGACTTTTCATTTGAGTATCCACATCAATTTGTCATATATTTATATATATTTTATATATGTATATATGAAATATATATCAAAATGCATGTGGGTACTCAAATGAAAGCTCTTGATGAGTGTAACATCGGGATGAGCTTATATCTTTAAAAACGTCAATATTTAAGAAAGTACAGTGCAATTTAACAAAATTAATTATTTAATAAAGCAAAATTTTAATTTTTTATATTTCACAAGTCACGGCAGTCACATAGTGACTGCAAGGTTGCTAGTTTTTTTATTAAATAATTTAATTATATTTTGTTCTATTCAATTAAATCAAAATTTTTTAAATTGACTCCTAAATTTTTTAATTTACTTAAAATTTCATTTAATTTTTATGGTTTATAAAAAAATTATAATTATTTAATTTAACAATTCACAATGTTTTTTTAATAATTTTCAATTTTTTAAAGTTAATTAAAAATATAATAGTATAAATAAATTTTTTTAAATATTAAGTTTTTAATTTTTTATGAAAAAAAAATCAGGTAATTGTGAAATTAAACAATTACTTAAAGAATAACTGTTCATACTGCAAAAACTTGAGTTTTCGATTTTTTATTCTTATTACAAATTACCCCATATGTCATTTTTACCATTTGTGTATTATTATATAAAAAAAATTAAAAATGAACAATGAACGATACGGACACTATTAAAACCTCTATTGTAAATTATAAATTAAATTTAATAAGCCTTTTAGTAACCCTTTTCCATTAAAAAACATTATTTTCCCCTCACTAAACTTGCTTATAATTAAAAACAAAATACTTCGGAAAAACAATCCATGTTAAACACATTAAATAAAATGTTAAATCCATTGGAAATTATATATATTAGTGAAAAAATAATCTGGATGAAGTATCTGTTCCCAGAAGACCTTTACGGAATTTAAAAAAGCTACGAATTATAGGGAATATTATAAAGATTATTGGTGTGAATTTAGCAGACAAAGTGAAGGGAAACAATCAATTATAAACAGTTCGGTTCAGCTTGGCAAAGAGCACGCGCGAAACTCTCAACTTTGATCGGGCTCGTTCGGGGCAAAAACCACCAATGAGCAAAAAATAGTAAATAAGATAAAGAATCGAAAGTCAATGATCGACGTGGGTACCGATCTACCGATCCCAAGTCCAGTCTACTCGGCTCGAGCGTGTCCGTGACAAAATTACCGATACGATTCCTCACACGACTAAGATCTATCTGAATTAATCGTTTAATTTTAATTCAAAGCAATTTTTTTTATAATTGAAAAAAATTAAATTTCAATTGAATAAAATTTTTGAAGCTGTATAATTAATTATAAAAAAATTTTATAAACATATCAAAAATATTTTCTTATTGATGTTTTTTTCTATAAAAATAATAATTATAAGTTCAATAATTCAAATTTTTTAGAATTGCTACAAAAAAACTTTAAGCTTAGAAATTTTTACATTTTAATTTTCATTTATTTTTTCTTAAAAAATGAATAAGCGTTATGAGGCTTGCACTTTTGGATTTTTCAAACTTTTGAATGTTTTTTATTAATAAATATTTTCATATGCTCGGAAACCACACTGATTGTTATTAAATATGTTCTAGATGTTATTTTCTCTCGTTGTCTCAATTTTTATAAGAATCTGAACGTCCAGTTTTGTGAAATAGAATAAAGTCTGTAATTTTCCATAAGGATCAATGGTAAAGGCAAAATATGTAAATATTAATATCTTTTTTTCAGGACTCGCCAGGCTTCCAAAAATTTTACTGCTTAATTATGATATTATAAAGTACCAATATGCCAAATTTCATTAAATTCTGAACACAAATTCTAAAACCGGTAGTACCTTAAGAGCAAATAACAAAATTTTTTTCATTAATATAATTTTCTCATTTCCCACCCCTTTAAAAAGTTAACTTTCCAAGTAATTTAAACTCCGAAAAATAAAAAAAAAACCCACAACAATTGACTAGAGAATAACTAATACAATATCAGGAATTCTAAAGAATCCAATTATCCACATCATAACACGTTAAATAATATAACAAGACTCAGACGCAAACAATGCCCGTGTTATATCAGTATATATTATATATTATATATTACATGTTCGGCGAGCATGGTGGTCTCAAAAGAAATAAATAAATATACATTATTATTTTCTCACCAAATATTTCAAGCTTGTTAAAAGTGTATAAAGAAAATGCCGACTCTGGCATATAAGGGTAGTTGACTCGTTTTTGTCGGATCATCAATTTCACAGTTACCCTAAATGCATTTATAAAGTCTCATCAGCATCATGTAATATTAATACTATACCCGCGCATCATGATGTTGAGAGTTTCTTTAATTTAATATAATATCCTTACATGTATACAGATATATATAGTAAGGGGGGAAGTAAATAGAAATGAAATTGGGATAGAGAGAGAAAGACTTATACTTATAGTTAACTCTAACTTACTCTCAAAAGTATTGTGTTTTTTTATTTTTTAGCATTGTATTGGTGTGTACTTTTGTATAGAACATACAATACATATATATTTGTGAGAATAAGAATATATCGCGATGAGGATCCGCCGGAGGCACCCTGAGCGCGTGGCGAATCGCTAAATGAACAACGGCCATCACCAACTTGCCGTTTCTTGGACGTTTCTTCGGCTCCTCTCTATCTGATGCGCGTTTATCCACAGCTTGTGTTGTTAATATATTGTTGTTGTTATTATTATTATTGTTGTTGGATATATTGTTACGTATGTCTCAGAGCGGCGTTCAATTTACTCTTGAAATATACGTGTGAGATATTAAACTAATTTTACAAGACACGGCATCATCAACATAGCAGCAGAAGCTGCAGTGCTGTCGGTGTGATCAGGACTGAGATGGCAATACACACCATGCACACCATATACACACCATAGGCTGTTCTTACATTAACAAATGAAAGAGCAAGCCTGGTTGTTACAGTCCTCATCTGAGGTATTTACTGTACTAGTGTGGTGTGTATTATGCCGACATCCAACATCCAAGACGAATTAAAATGCCAACGGGCGTACAATCAACTCCTTGACGAGACCTCGTCGATTGAATTAATGTCACTATTGCACTGAAACTATGAATTACCGTGTCAGAATTATGAAGGATTGAGGATTACTAATGATCTTAGTTTAGAGTTGGATTCATTTTTTAAATTTTGTATTTAATGCTTTTTGTCGGGTTTGGATATAAGTTATTTATGACGAAATAAGTTGGCAAAAAATTTTTAATTGTTTTATTTATTAAAAATTGAAATTTTTTTTCTTCTTTCAGATTTTTTTTATTAAATTTTAGATAAAATTAATTTAAAAAATAAAAAATTTTTTTAAACTTGGAACAGAATTTATTTATGAATAAATAAAATTAAAAATTTTTTTTCTTTCAGATTTTTTTATTAAATTTTAGATAGAATTGATTTTAAAAAATTCAAAATTTTATTTTAAAAAAAATTTTTGTGAGCTTGGGACAGAATTTATTTATGGCAAGATAAATTGGCAAAAATTTTAAATTGATTTATTTATTAAAATTAAAAATTTTTTTTCTTTCAGATTTTTCTATTAAATTTTAGATAGAATTGATTTTAAAAAATTCAAAATTTTATTTTAAAAAAAATTTTTGTGAGCTTGGGACAAAATTTATTTATGGCAAGAAACTTTAAATTGTTTTATTTATTAAACATTGAAAATTTTTTTCTTCTTTCAGATTTTTTTATTAAATTTTAAATAGAATTAATTTAAAAAATTCAAAATTTTATTTTATAAAAAACTTTTGTCAACTTGGAACAAAATAAGTTGGCAAAAATTTTTAATTGTTTTATTTATTAAACATTGAAAATTTTTTTCTTCTTTCAGATTTTTTTATTAAATTTTAAATAGAATTAATTTAAAAAATTCAAAATTTTATTTTATAAAAAACTTTTGTCAACTTGGGACAAAATAAGTTGGCAAAAAATTTTTAATTGTTTTATTTATTAAAAATTGAAATTTTTTTTCTTCTTTCAGATTTTTTTATTAAATTTTAAATAGAATTAATTAAAAAAATTTTTGTGAGCTTGGGACAAAATTTATTTATAGCAAGATAAATTGGCAAAAAATTCTAAATTGTGTTATTTATTAAAAATTGAAATTTTTTCTTTAAAAACTTGTAAGTAAATTTAATTTAAAAAAATTTTACTTATAAAAAATGATAGCTCCATTTTTTAAAATTAATTTTTTGCTAGAAGGGAGAAAAAATGACGTTGCAATAACTTGCATCATTTGAAGCGATAAATTTTCCTAAAATAATATTAAATCAATTTAAATTGAAAATTGAGTTATTGATAAAAAAATCCCGGAAAAAACTTATCGCTCCCACGAGTCGATTCCGGAGATGAACATCCACCACCTTTTCTGACAATTATTTTTTTATTACCGCAAAAGTTTGCTGAATGTCGATGCCCTATATCAATTTGCCGATCGGAAAGCGCGAAGCTTAGCCGCTCAGTTTTACGGTTCAGCGCAGCGGTCGGGGACTGAAAAAATATAGATCGATTTACCTCAATTTTTATTTTTCCATCAACCTCACCCTCTTTTTATAGCTATAATTTCGTTTTTTTGATAAGTGCCGTTTATTTTATTTATTATTGCGCACTTTAGCGGTTCGCTTGCAAAATGCGTTTGTGCTTTTTAAATAATTTTATCCTAAACTAAAAACATAAATAATTTAAAAAAATATATCAGATACTCCAGAGTGAGTATTTATTGTAAAAAAGTGTTTAAAAAGAACCCTCTTGACAAACGAGTGGCAAATGAATACAGCCGTGGACAAAAACTGAGAGAGGCGGGTCTCACTGACGAGCTGGTAACTGGCTGTGAATAATTTAATAGATATTACGTCGTCTGCTTTCACGTGGGCTTTTTTACTCCACTCAGTATTATATTCTATATCCATCCCTCGCATCCCTCTTTCATTCTTTTATTTTTTCGCTAAACTTTATTTATTTAGTTTTATTGGTTTTGTTATTATTAACTGAATTCACTTGGTGACGCGTTAATTTTTTGCGCTTCCATTCGATTAAACCGTCCCATTATATATTATATAGTACCTTTAGTTTCACCTGAGCAGTAATAACCACTGCAATTTACTTTTTAATATCTTTTTAATTTCTACTTAATCAATTTTCGTTTCATCCTCCTCTATATACTATTTTTTACCGTCCTTATAAGCATCATATCAACTATATCTTGGTCTTGTTTATACTCGACTTGATAAATTATTCAGTAATGAATGCTTAAATTGTAATAGTCTCAAACTTTTTTATCGAACCGATGAAATAAAAGTTTGGAGCTATTTATAGTTTTAATGTTATATTATTTGTCAATTTATATATCATTATTTTTAATGATTATTATCAAGGGTAATCTTGAGTTTAAAGTGATTGAAAGTTTCCGTAAAATGAAAATTTATTGAATATTTTCTTCGTTATTAATTTTGTTTTAATACAAGTGAATATTAACCAGAATTGATTTGAAATAATTTTAACTCTGATTTATTTTTATATTAAATCTTTAAATTTTACTAACAACCTTGCAGTCACTATGTGACTGCGTTACTTGGGAACTACAAATAAAAAAAATTTTGTATTATTAAATGATGAATTTTGTTAAATTGGACTGTACTTTCTTAAATATTGACGTTTTTAAAGATATAAACTCATCCCGATGCTACACTCATCAAGAGCTTTCATTTGAGTACCCACATGCAATTTTTGATATATTTTTCATATATTCATATATATAAATCTATAAATATATGCAAAATTGATGTGGGTACTCAAATGAAAGGTCTTGATGAGTGTAACATCGAGATGAGCTTATATCTTTAAAAATGTCAATAGTTCTCAAGATAAAAGGTTGTTTCTTAATTATGTTAAATTGCACTGTACTTTCTTAAATATTGACGTTTTTAAAGATATAAGCTCATCCCGATGTTACACTCATCAAGAGCTTTAATTTCAGTACCCACATGCATTTTGATATATTTTTCATACATACATATATATAAATATATGAAAAATTGATGTGGGTACTCAAATGAAAGGTCTTGATGAGTGTAACATCGGGATGAGCTTATATCTTAAAAAATGTCAATAGTTCTCAAGATACAAGGTCGTTTCTTAATTATGTTAAATAATTGCACTGTACTTTTTTTAAATATTGATGTTTTCAAAAATATAAGCTCATCTCGATGTTATACTCATCAAGAGCTTTCATTTGAGTACCTACATGCATTTTGATATATTTTTCATATATTCATATTCATAAATATATAAAATATATAAAAAATTGATATGCGTACTCAAATGAAAGGTCTTGAAGAGTATAACATCAGAATGAGCTTATATCTTTAAAAATGTCAACATTTCACAAGATATAAAGTCATTTCTTAATTATGTATCTAGAAATAGAGAATTTTCGAATGCAGCCTAAATACTTATCATAATAAATTGACTATTGGTGAGAATGATATGAAACCTTAAAAAGACACAAATTCAAGTCAAGAACTTTGCAATGAGATTGAATTTCCCAAAAAAAATTAATTTTATCATATAAATATCCTAAAGACAAAATTTCTCTTTTTCTCTTAATAATATAGATTATTTAAATACTTGTTATATTTTGATTATAAAAAAAATATCTATACTCCAAAAATTTTAAGCTTAAATTCAATCTCTTCAATTGCTTTGAGAATTTTATTCTAATAATTGCAATAAATAAATTAGATAAAATATTTAATTGTTATTCTTAAGAATAAATTGTACTAACATAAAATATCTTCGATCGTATAATTATTACACAGCACTACTGTGTCTCTAAATACCAAAAATTAAGGGGATTTACAACTTATAAAACAAGCATTATGAAATAGTTTTATGACCAGATCTACCATAACTATTACAAAATAATTTTTTGCATCAATAATTTATAGTTTAAAAAACAATTTAGTTACTCAGAAAACAAAATAAAAATATTCAGATACTTTTATTAGATTGTTTACTACAAACTTTCTTATGCACAACCAGGCGTATACGTAAAAGTTCCTCAGGGCTAGCTATAAAAGTACACAGATTCGCGATATTTATGCCGCTAATAAATTTATAAAAACTGCCTCGTAAACATTGCAATAAACAACTAAGACTTGTTTTCATTTTCCCGAATCTTGCAAACAACTATTTTTTCCCCTTCCGGTAAAATATTAAATCATTCCAAATAAATCCAATTTATTTTTCAACTATCATTTATTAATAATAATAATAACAAATCAGATTGAACTAAAAACTATTATTTTTCTACAATAATAAATTCAGTCGAACAGATTCACATGCAGAAGAAATAAAACTTTAAAAAGTAGCATGTATGCAAATTTAAAAATAAAAAACAGTTGTTCATAAAACAAAAATGGGCTATAAAAAAATTGAATTTACAAACTTACACAGGAGTTATATAAAAGAGTAGACTACATTTTATTTAAAAAAAATAAAAAAGAGAAACAGTCGTCATTAAAGCGTTTGCCCGCTCGCGGTTTTTATGATCTTACCATCCGGCGATTTAACTGCTAAGTAACGATAATTGATATCGCACCGCGCATCTGAATCTATTGTAACATAAAGACAACACTCGTATTTTTTATTATTATTTTCATACTTTATTATTTATTATAATATGTACAGGATATTTATATATTTTTTTATATGTGTATGCAGATGCTTGAGAGTCTTTTCCACGCAAATTAAAAATTTAACTAACTTATTTTTAACGATTTACGATGCTAATAAAAAATTAACTCCCAGCGAAGTAAATTTACAGAGATCGTTTGTTTTTTTTTATTACAGACTGATTTTCCAAATAAAGTACACTTACATTTTTTATTTTAAATAAATCTTACTACTCATTAATTCATATGTATGTTACATTCTCGCTTGCCACATTTTCTCTCCAACAATATCAACAATTAACATCAACAAGACTCTAGTTTATAAAGAACAATTTTAAATAACACATCACGTTAAATCTTTGCTACAATTATCTTCATAAGGATTGACCTCCCGGATTTCTAGCGAGCCTTCTTCTGCGCTGGGAGGAAACAGTGTCGGAGGACCTGCCGTAGGCTCCAGTCTCAGAAGGCTTGGAATTCCTGGATAGAAGTTGTACAAGGAAGAGTTCACCATTCCTTCGGTGAAAGAAGTTTTTGAAGGGTATCCTGGATGCAAGGCGAATAAATTCGCAGTTGCGAGGGCTGTGGCGTAGAATGCTGCGGCTTGGTTCAGGTTAAGGGAGTAGTTTCCCAGGGGGTTTAAATTTGAGTATAAGCTCGAGTGCCAGGGCAGGAGATTTTGGCTCTGGGCTTGAATTTGAAGTGGAAGTTCTGGGACTGGATCGCGGTCGATTGTTTCTAGGTCCAATCTGAAACAATATTTGTTGTTGAAAAAATTTTATTAATTTTTATTATTTTTTTATTATTTTTATTATTGTTTATTAATTTTTATTATTTTTAAAAAAAGATTTATTTTAAGTTTTTTGGGATTAATTTAAATTATTATTTGAAAATTTATGATGTTTCGTTTTTAATTGTATCAATTCTAAATCGACGGTCTTATTAACAATGCGGCTGCCCAATTTTAAAACACAGTAACTGCAAAATTTTTATACCTGATTTTTTATGAGTATTGCTGCAATTTTTATAACTTTTAGACCTTAATTTCAAGTAATTTTTCTTAAAAATATTTATATTCAAGTATTTTATATTCATAAATCAAATTTTTTATTAATTTGGCGCGCAAACGTTTTTTGTAATAAAAAAAATTTTTTTTAATCTTAAAATTGTCAGTTACTGTGTTTTGAAATTGAGCAGCCGAATGGGTTTAACTCCTTATTTTTTAGAGGGTGATTTTTTAACATTTTGATGTAACAATAATCCAATTATAAATTATTTAAATAGTCCATACCAAAATATTATACCTTTATTTGATATTGAATGGTTTTTTAAAGTGATGTTAAATTTTAAATTGTTTTCTCGTAAAAATGGAAGATTCTCTAAAATAAAGTTAGATAATTTACTAATTAGACGTCGAAATTATATTTATTTTATTTATTTATTAAATTTTGATCCTAGAGCATTTAAAACTCTTATTAAAACGTAGTTAAAACAAAAAATATACTTTTGGAAATTTCGCTCTTTGTTTTGAAACACTTAATTTGAAAAAATCTGCTCAATAATTAAAAATAAAACTAAAAAGATAAAGAGAAAAAATTCTTCATTCAAAATTTAACTATTTAAGCGCTTTACTACACTGATAAAAAATAATTTTCTTGAGTCAAGAGAATAAATACTTGAGTTAAGAAATTATTTTTGGTCTAAGAAAATTTTCTTCTTTCAAGAATTTATTCTCTTGATTCATGAAAATCATTTTCTTCAAAATGGTATTCTTGGTTCAAGATTTTAACTCTTGAGTCGTTAATTTTTTTATCGGTGTATTTTTAAATAAGTTCTAATTTATATATTTTTTCCCAAAAATTTTTTCCCACGGTAACGTTGATTTAAAATATCAACTTGTTTCAAGAATACCAACAATTCTCAAAAGTATCTTATTTTTGATATCAAAACTAAGTGTTCAACAACTTTTAAAACGAGAAAAAATTTTTTTTGTTATTTTGAATAAAGAAATTATTTTTAAACCAACGATACTTAGTTATTATTCCACTGTACAATCTAAATTCATGCAATTCTAATTTTCTTGTCCCAATTTAGCATTCAAACTTTTTTTCCTTTTAGATTATAAAACTCCCTACAGTGACAAATATCTCAATAGTTAATTTTTCTGAACAAAAAAAAATACTAAACAGCCTATCTGAAAACTCAGTGTATAATTTATGTTATTAGTCGTTAGCGTATGTTATTACCGCGTATAACATGTCACGCTAGTGTAGTGTTTCATGCGAAAAAGCTGATTGGTATTGTATGTAAGACCGATGTTATATTACTTGTATAAGCATTGTATTATACATCCCATATATCCATACCGACATATATATTATAAACATTATATGTATAATATATACATTACAATAAAATAATATTTGTCCCCCAATATCATCATCCGTCACATTGATAAGTCCTGTTGATGTGAAGGTACCAATATAAATACACAGCAATAAACAAAGTACATGTATGCACTTAGTCATCGGAGGGTAACGACAAGGATTACTGTCCAATATAACTCAGTGACATTTTGCTAACTGGTTGTTAACGAAAGTACCATATTATGTTTATGGTGTCTTACCTAGAGGGTCGTTGCTCGCTCGGGCTACTGGTCTTGATGATACTTTCAATATTGAATGATTTCGCCGGTTTGCACACAAGAGGCTTTGGTTTTTTTATCGTCACCCTCTCTCGATCTGGATCCCTGGTTCCAATTGTTGCTCCAGAGATTTCGCTCTCCATTGCAACGGAGACGATGTTTGAAGAGGAAGATAATAACTGGTGATCGGTTGTCATTGAAGCGAGGCCCGAATTGCGGGGGGAGAGTTTGTCTTCATCGTGATTTATGGAGGAGAGACCGGTTATCGATGTAAAATTAAGAAAATCTAGCTGACGTTGAGTTAATGCGAAATTTTGATCTTGATAGAGGTGAGGATTGTCGTGATGATGGGTAGATTGATGATGCGATCCTGGGTAGTGATTTATGACCGGGAACTCCGAGCAGGAATTAGAGTTGCTCGATGCCAGTCTCGCTGCTGTCTCTGCCAACACTTGGCTCTCTTCTTTCAGCGATTTTGGAAGCTTGAACCTCTTCCGGCGACGTAAGTACGATCCGTTTTCGAACATTGACAATGCTGCTGGGTGCAGGGCCCAATATGCCCCTTTTCCTGGGGTGTGAGGGTTGCGCGGTACCTGCATTTGGAAACAAAAAAATAAAATGAAAAATATTTTAGTTGATATTTGTTTAAAGAACGTGTTAGGGGAGAACCGATTATTTTTTTGCGTGATGTATCCCTTTAATTTTAGGTGGAAAAAGTATTTGATGTATTATATGTTCGGTGGGTATATATATATATATATATATATATATATTACTATAATAAAATACACGAACGGATTTCGTGAGCGTGCGTTCACTTGAGCGGTAAACTTTTCGACAGCTAACAGACGTGATATGACAAGGATGTCTACTTAAAAGTTTTCTCACCTTTTATTTTTAAACAAAGTTTGCCTTTTTTTTTATAGAGAATTGGGAGGTGAAAAATTTTTTGGGTAAATTATATATGACTCAATTAAAGTTTTTTTTGTGAGATGTAAACACTTTTTGTGTTTGGGTTTAGGTAATTTTTAGGATGGTATAAAATTATTGATAAAGTTTAAGTCAGGGAAATATAAATATGATTTCATTGAAGTTTGAAGTTGGAAATTAATGGGGATTTGAAAAATCAAATGATTTATCTATATTATTAAGAGAATAAGAAAAATTTTGTTTCCGGGATAGTCATATGATAAAATCGGGGTTTTTTTTAGTGAAATTTAGTGTCATTGCAAAGGTTTCGATTTTAGTTTGAACTATTGTCATTTTTAAAGATATCAGCTCATCTCGACAATACACTTATGGAGACCTTTCATTTGAGTATCCACATCAATTTTTCATATATTTATATATATATTATATATATATGTATATATGAAAAATATATCAAAATGCATGTGGGTACTCAAATGAAAGCTCTTGATGAGTGTACTATCGGGATGAACTTATATCTTTAAAAATGTCAATATTTAAGAAAGTACAGTGGAATTTAAGATAATTAAGAAACGACCTTGTATCTTGAAAACTACTGACATTTTTAAAGATATAAGCTCATCCTGATGTTACACTCATCGAGACCTTTCATTTGAGTACCCACATCAATTTTTCATATATTTATATATATATTATATATATGTACATATGAAAAATATATAAAAATGCATGTGGGTACTCAAATGAAAACTCTTGATGAATGTAACATCGGGATGAGCTTATATCTTTAAAAACGTCAATATTTCAGAAAGTACAGTGCAATTTAACAAAATTCACTATTTAATAAAACAAAATTTTAATTTTTGATAGTTCACAAGTCACAGCAGTCACAAAGTGACTGCAAGGTTGATAACCAACGTTAAAAGTTCAAATTTTAGTCTATTTTTAAAAAGTTTTAAAGATTTAATTAACGAAATTAAAAAAAAAAACTGATCTCATTTCAATAAATAAATAAAGAATTCATTTTTTTTTCAACAAATTAAAATGTAGGTATAATTTTTAAAACTTTTATAAATTATAAATCAATATAATTTTTATCCCAGTTCAAAACAAAAATTTCTGTTCAATTTAAAAAATTTTAGTTATTTCGAATAAAGTAATTTTATTGTAAAATTAAATAAAATTTTCTATCAAGATTAAATTTAAAAAAAAACCTTTTTTTGTTGTAATATAAAAAAAATTCACCGTAGTACATAACTGAATATTTATCCTTAAAAAAATACATGAGCAGACTTTATTATATACGAACATGACGTTTAATTTCTTGTGACAACACTATTGCTCATTTTGCAATTGACCACATGTAATTACCGTCGGTTTTAATAATCCCGCACGTGCGGTATTTATTCATACAGACATAAACATAATAATCCCTGATGACTTGACTACATTCGCTCAGAAATTTAAACAAAATTAAAAGCGTATAAAAAATGAACTGTCTTCACCCATTTATGCATAAATGTCCCGTTTTCACGATTATACATATAAGTATAATGTCCATATGTCCATATATACATAATAACATTATTACACACGCAGATGGAGATGGAAATAATTCTCCGAGGTACGACAGCGACACATGTATTTAAATATAATACATCCAACATAAATCCAAATTGAGGAAAAGAGGATTCCTAAATGACAAGTGTATATCTTTATAATAGTTTGCTCGCGTGCCAGACATATTATATACACACTTTACTTTATATATAGCTTATGTTACCAGAAATAACACGATGAAAACTCACGCGGACTCATTAAAATGACAAGATAATTTCATGACTTGTTCATCACGCTATATTTGTGTTTTAAGGTAATATATTCTGTCATTTCTTCATTCATATTTTATAAATATTAATACCTATCATTTTGTTTAATAATCTTTTCATCGCTCATTATAATTCTAATTACAATTATAATTATAATTATTAAATAAACAAAACTATGGCAAGACTAAGCGATAATAATCAAAACAAAATTACTAACAGTAAATCATCGGTTAATAAATAATAAAGCTTGCGTTTGATGCTAAAGCATTTCATTTATAATTTAAAAGTTTTATTATTTCTTTATAACATATAATATGTCTTGTTAGAAAATATAATGTTGTAAAAAATTTTTAAAAAATAATTTATAAAACTCAAGGTATTAATATTTATAATTATAATGATCTAGATCTAGATCTATTATAATTATTTACTAAACTTAGAAATTAAAATATTATTTTAATAATTATTCCTGCACAGTAAAAATTTTGCGTCATTGCGTCAAAATATTTTGTGTTAAAAATTTTTATGTTAAATATTTAACACTTTTTTGTGTTGGTTTAACAGAATAAATATTAAATTTACACATAAAAGTGTTAAATATTTAACACAAAAATTTTTAACACTACACAGAAAAAAAGGTTCATTTGAGCTAAGAAAATATTTTTCTTCCTAATTATTTTCTTGAGCGAAAAAAAAATTTTTTTTTTGACAAGAAATTTCACTTATTCCAACAAAGTTAATTCTTTTGCTTTAAGAAATACGTATCTTGATCCAAGAAAATTTATTTAAGTCAAGAAAATCTTGTTGTTTTGAGAAAATTCAGCCTCTTGCTCCAAAAAATTTAGTTCTTGATAGAAGTAAATTTTCTTGTCTCGAGAAAATTTCTCTCTTGCTCCAAAAAATCAAATATAAAGATAGAAGTAAATTTTCATTAATATTTTTATTGATTAACATGTCAAATGGGAAGATCAAATAATATTGAATCATTTTGTTTTCATTCAATATGTATAATTGCACGCTAAAATAACATAAAATGGGTATCAAATATTCAAGAGAAAAATTTTCTCAAGGTGAGAAAATTTTTTTCTCAGCTGAAGTAAGTGGCGCTGTTTCCCTAAAGTATCTCAAAATCTTTATCAAATATAAAAATTTGTTGTATCAAGTATTTATGATAATTTGAATTAAGAAAAAATTACTTCCACCAAGAATAGAACTTTCGGTCTTCCTTCAGGCACCCGAAAATTTTCTTGAGCCAAGAATTTTGTTCTCCAGTCAAGAAATTTTTCTTTCTGTGCATATAAGTTTTCTACGCAATGACGAAATAGTATATTACATACCTAGGCCAGTAAAATAAGAAAAGTCTCAGATCACATGTAGTTGTTGGCCGAGGCGAAGCCGAGGTTGACAAACATGTGATCTGAAGCTTTCTTATTTACTGGCCAAGGTGTGTATACTATTTTTCTGCTCGACGTAGCCGGAATGTGGCAACTTTGTTTAGCGCAGCGGCCAGAAAGTTGCCACTTTCCGGCCGGAGGGCAGAAAAATTTTTACTGTATGCTATTACCAAAAAATATCCAAAATAATTTTATTAAAAAAAAATTAATAAAATAAACTTCTTAGAAAAGCATAAAGCGCAATCTATTGACAATTCATTTAACTATTTAATTAAGATAATTAGGCTTTTGACTATGAAGGAGGTTGGCGCAATGAGCAAAGAGTGTATGCCAAAATACGAATACCAAAATTTTTCATGAATAGAATTTTTTATGAAGTTAATAAAAAAAAAATTGTAAATAATTACTACGAAATTAGCAAAAATAAAATTCACAAAATTTTAATTAAAAAATAATGATAATTATAATTCTATAACAATAAAAAGTGAGCAACAATGAAAATAATCGTTTAATAAATAACGAAGCCTGCGTTTGATGGTAAAGCATTTAATTTTTAATTCAAAAGTTTCATTTTCTTCCGACGATTTATGTCTTGTTGGATAATAAAAACTTTTAGACATGCTTACATGCGTTTGCATTATAATGATAATAATATAATAAAATACAACATATACTGAAAGTGAAATTATATGTAATAATGAACAATGATAGTGTGGATGGACTTTTCAAACAGTCTTGTGAACAAGTCTATAGACAAATGACCATGTAAGTATTAAAATTATTGATGGAGCTATAACCCTGACAGAAGGGGACGCCGAGTCCTCGTTGTCGTTTCAACGAGACGCTCATACCATATCATATCGTACCCATGTGAGTACGTAAAATACATCAAAAAAGGGGTATTATATCTACCTACAATATTACACAAGCTTTACTCTTACATTATTTTATTCTATTATATAATAAGAATAGTAATGAAAAAGTTTTACTTATTCTTTGCTTACTCCAAACTTGCTACTTGCTACTTGCATGCTCGCTTACTTCAAAGAGAGTATTTATTCAATGTTGGTATCGTCAATGAGGGAATAAATAGACACTTTAATTATTAAGTAACAACTATAATTAAAGTTTTACTTGTAAAACTTTTTTTAGATTTTTACTCTTATAAAATTTTGAATTTTTTTTTTTTAATAATTGAAATAAAAAATTTTTGGTATCGTCAATTTTAATTATTTAATCAATATTATTAAAAAAATAAGAAAAATTTTGTGTCCAGGATAGTCATATGATAAAATCGGTTTTTTTTTCTCTCTAGATACATAATTAAAAAATGACCTTGTATCTTGTGAAATATTGACATTTTAAAGATATAAGCTCATCCCGATGTTACACTCATCGAGACCTTTCATTTGAGTACCCACATCAATTTTTCATATATCTTATATATTTATATATATTTATATATATGTATATATGAAAAATATATGAAAATGCATGTGGGTACTCAAATAAAAGCTCTTGATGAGTGTACCATCAGAACGAGCTTATATCTTTAAAAATGTCAATAATTAAGAAAGTACAGTGCAATTTAACATAATTAAGAAACGACCTTGTATCTTGTGAACTATTGAGATTTTTAAAGATATAAGCTCATTCCGATGATACGCTCATCAAGACCTTTCATTTAAGTACCCACCCCACATCAATCTTCCATATATTTATATATATTATATATAATGTATATATGAAAAATATATAAAAATGCATGTGAGTACTCAAATGAAAGCTCTTGATGAGTGTACCATCGGGATGAGCTTATATCTTTAAAAATGTCAATAATTAAGAAAGTACAGTGCAATTTAACATAATTAAGAAACGACCTTGTATCTTGTGAACTATTGACATTTTTAAAGATATAAGCTCATTCCGATGATACGCTCATCGAGACTTTTCATTTGAGTACCCACATCAATATTTCATATATATATATATATATATATATATATATATATATATATATATATATATTATATATAAATATATGAAAAATATATCAAAAATGCATGTGGGTACTCAAATGAAAGCTCTTGATGAGTATAACTTCGGGACGAGCTTATATCTTTAAAAACGTCAATATTTAATAAATTACAGTGCAATTTAACAAAAATCATTATTTAATAAAGCAGAATTTTATTTATTTATATTGAAGAGTGACTGCAAGGTTGCTAGTAATATAATATTATTTTCACTTGTAACATTTTTAAAATTCTTATATTGTTAGACTTTTATTAAAAAAAAAAGAAAATTACCTTTTTTAATATTTAAATAAAATCAAAATTAAAAATTTTATAATTACCTTAATAAAACAATCATTAAAAGATAAATTATGCCTCAAAGAATTTTGCCATCTTCTTGTATCACGTCGATAGTAAGGAAAGCGATCAGCAATAAACCGATAAATTTCCGCCAACGGGAGCATTTTCTCCTTAGAAGACCAAATAGCCATCGCGGTCAGCGAAATATAAGAGTACGGCGGCTTCTGCTCGCCACTGTAAGACTCCTTCGACGGTCTTGGCATGTTAACTAATTAATTAAATTAATAAATAAACTACAAAAAACATTTTTTGTTCCTGCTAGCCGAGGTCTGCAGGACAGGCACCACACAATCACCCACAATCAAAAATCCATCTTTCACATTACATGTTCAAGTCGATGATTAATGACAAACGGAATTGAATGAAAAAAATTAACAATTACGGCGATAATGATTGTGACTAAGCTCGTTAATTAACACAATCACTGTTTACTTGTATACGGTGAAGAAAAACACTGGCTGACACAACAACGCCCGTTCCACTGGCTACTTAACGACGGTTAATTGCTATATGTACCAGCAAAAACAGAATGTCACGTTAAAAATAAACATCACATTGTTGTAACAAGATTTATTTATTCAATTAAATTTTTATTAAACGGCACTAAGGTTTAAAAATTACTTGCAGTGATTAATTAATTAATTAATTAATTACTTTAAAGACTGATCGAGCGATAAATGACGTATTACATCAGACCTTGACTTTACAAGCAATAAATGATCGATACAAAATAACAAGGGTCATTATATCCCACTTAATTGATAACAGGTGGATTTAAAAGTCATATGTTAGATAACAAACAACAACAAATACTCAACCAGGTGTACATTCGTAAATACTCGTGGTTCTCGTGATACCGGCAGAGGAACTATATCGATATTTAGAACAACGATATTAACAGCGTAGTGTGTTAGTAGTCATTGCGTTTGCGCATCTCCATCGTTTGGGTCCCGGATATTTTTTTAAAATTATTTTTGTTGCTCTTCTATCCCCCTATTCTTCCCACTGTTTCAGCTCGCGAATTCCCATTGGTTGCCAAATAATGGGCGGGGCTTATTTAAGCCCAGCCTACCACGAGTGGGTTGAATTAGCAATCACTCTGATCGGATGTTTACTCGATACGATACGAAGCAAGGTTTCGAGATGTAATATATTGCCGATACTGTGCAGAGTGGAAAAATAATTCATGTACTTAGCGCAGAATTACTCATGTCAAGATTTTGTGCACACCATTTTGAATAGACACGCCCCCAGGGCGGGGCTTAGAAATGCAACGCCCACAAATCTCAGCAAGGTGTGTAATTGAATTTTATTTAAGCGTTTTTGCGCGACTTACCCGTGAGATTTATGCGATAAACTTGTGTTTAATAAATTTTTATTGATAATTAAAAAATATTGTTTTTGTTGTGTTTTAAATTTTAATTAAAAATATCAATTAATATCAATAGTGATTTACGTGGATACTGTTTTATCGGTATTGGTGACTCTAGTTGTAATTGCAATAAATTTATTAGGATTATATATTACCGGTTTTGTTGTCTATAGGTCTGGTGTGCAGTTGGGGATGCAGCGGGGTGGAGCGAACCACCATTTTATTTTTGTTCTGCGATAGAGGAATTATTCCTCATATCACAAGGGATGCACACCAAGTACACCAAGCACACCAGTTATTGAAAGTGGTTTTTCAATAAACCAGTACAGTATTAGTAAGTGTAAGTATGTATCTGGTAAGTAAATTTGTGTTAGTTTCTTATGGTGTGCACACTTGGGTGTGTATGGTGTGCATGTGTGTGTGAGGTGTGTACCAGTTAGGATGGTGCGGTATCGATCAATCTGGTATAATTTGACGGTTCACCATAACGTAATACCATAATGGTTTGCTGATGGGCATTGTTGCTTGCTCGTTCGCTTGTTCGTCCGTCCGATTGCCCTGTTGGTTTGTTATTATACTTCGGTCATTATCGTACATTAGGACTAGTATATATATTTACGAAAATAAAAGAAGAAATAAATAAAAAAATGTTATATATAACATATAATATATATGGACGTGAAGAACAAGTAGCTTGTTTTATTTTCTTCTCATTCCAGCTGGATAGTACTGCGTACATAATGTAACTTATTGACTGTAAGAAGAACATAACAACGAGATCTCGGATTTTACAACGAGTTTTTATTATACCGTTTATTTCTTTGCGACGAAGGCCATTGCAATAAACGTAGATTGTATATGGATAAGAATGGTATATGGGGGATGTTATTGTTCATATTAAATAATTCAATATTGCAGTTTGTTGAATTTGTAAGGGTTGTTTAAAGTTATTTTATTGTGTAATAGAGATCAAGTTCGTTGAAGAAATTTTATAAATAATGTTTGTGCAATAACTAGTTACAGTGTATTTTCTTTATTACATTGAGTTGTTGGATAATAGATGTAAGTGATGGATTTTACCGTGCTTAACACGTTGTAATGTTTTTACATAATTTATAACAATCTGTGGAAAATTCGATGGCTTTGCTGTTTGTTATATAAACTTCAGTTTTAGTTTGAGAAGTATATTCTTCTTTTTATTACTTTTATTTGTTATATAAAGTTAATAGTTTTCAATCTGAGGCTTCTTTATGCAATATATCTTTTTTATGTACTTCAATATTTCCAACTGTAGCTTTTGATATTTAATCTCAAATTTTTTGGTGAGTTATGACTCAATTAAAGTTTTTTTTTTTTGAGATGTAAACACTTTTTGTGTTTAGGTTTAGGTAATTTTTAGATTGGTATAAAATTATTGATAGTTTAAGTGAGGGAAATATAAATATGAATTCAATGAAGTTTAAAATTATTTTGGAAATTAATGAAGATTTGAATAATCAAATCAATTTTTTATATTATTTTAAGAGTAAGAAAAATTTTGTTTTCTGGATAGTCATATAATAAAATCGGATTTTTTAATGAAATTAAGTGTCATTGCAAAAGACTTGGATTTGTGCCTTTTCAAGGTTTCATTTAATTCTCGCCAATAGTTAATTTATTAGGATATTTAGGCTGCATTTGAAAATGCTCTATCTCGAGATACATAATTAAGAAATAACTTTTTATCTTGTGAAATATTGATATTTTTAAAGATATAAGCTCATCCCGATGATACACTCATCGAGACCTTTCATTTAAGTACCCACATCAATTTTTCATATATTTTATATATTTATATATACATGAATATATGAAAAATATATCAAAATGCATGTGGGTACTCAAATGAAAGGTCTTGATGCATGTAACATCAAGATGAGCTTATATCTTTAAAAACGTCAATATTTAAGAAAGTACAGTGCAATTTAACATAATTAAGAAACGGCCTTGTATCTTGTGAACTATTGACATTTGTAAAGATATAAGCTCATCCCGATGTTACATTCATCAAGACCTTTCATTTGAGTACCCACATCAATTTTTCATATATTTATATATATGTATATATGAAAAATATATCAAAATGCATGTGGGTACTGAAATTAAAGCTCTTGATGAGTGTAACATCGGGATGAGCTTATATCTTTAAAAACGTCCATATTTAAGAAAGTACAGTGTAATTTAACATAATTAAGAAACAACCTTTTATCCTTAGAACTATTGACATTTTTAAAGATATGAGCTCATCCCGATGTTACACTCATCAAGACCTTTCATTTGAGTACCCACATCAATTTTTTATATATTTATATATATTATATATATGTATATATGAAAAATATATGAAAATGCATGTGGGTACTCAAATAGTAAAAAGTTTTAAAGATTTAATTAATAAAATTAAAAAAACTGATCTTATTTCAATAAATTTATAAGGGTTATTTAAAGTTATTTTATTGTGTAATGAAGATCAAGTTCGTTGAAGAAATTTTATAAATAATGTTTGTGCAATAACTAGTTACAGTGTATTTTCTTTATTACATTGCGTCGTTGGATAACAGATGTAAGTGATGGATTTTACCGTGCTTAACACGTTGTAATGTTTTTACATAATTTATAACAATCTGTGTAAAATTCGATGGCTTTGCTGTTTGTTATGTAAGCTTCAGTTTTACTTCAAGAAGTATATTTTTCATTTTATTACTTTTATTTGTTATATAAAGTTAATAGTTTTCAATCTGAGGCTTCTTTATGTAATATATATTATTTATGTACTTCAATATTTTATTTCCAAATGTAACTTTTGATATAATTTTGTCTCAAAATGCAAGTATTAGTTTCACATAATGATAATAATACCATAAGTTGTATGTAAGAATGTCTATAGGCACTAGAACATTAATATTTAATCAAAGCTACTTGTTCAAAAAGTTTAATTGATTATTATTGTGTATATTTGAGTTCTCACTAACTTTGTACAACTTTTATTTTAAAAAATAATGTAGTCATGTTCGATCGTAAAAATCGTCAGCAAAAAGTTATGAAAAATTTTTTTGATTGGCAGATTTTTTTTTTATAAATATTAACGCGCTTTTTAAGCACACTTTAATTTCTCAATAAATTTTCATTGTACATACCGCTAAGCATTCACAGCCCACGTAAAAATTTTATTAAGATAAAATAAAAAATCAGATTTAATGTATTATTGTTAATATATTTCAAAATATTTATTAATTTTTGTTTCTTAATGTGAAAAATGAAACTAATTAATTTAATTAATCGATGTTACAAATTGACAAAAAATGCATTATTTTAAATGAATATTAAATACATTATCGATGATTATTTAAACGCGAGGCTTTTTTTCTAATTTTTCATATTAAATATTAATATATAACAATAATAATTATACATTAGATCAATCACACGTCGATAAATATATTAAAAAATATCGAAACTTAAGTACTTAATTACAATAATTATAAATTACCGATTGCTATATTATTTAAACATAATATTAGGTCGCAATATAAATTTATTAATTTTTTTTTTGTTAATTAAAACAATTATATTTAATATCTTAAAAATGAGTACCCGGAATAATTGATCCGGATATTTTTGATTGTGAGAAAAAGACTTTTATTTCTTTTTATTATTACAATAATAATAATAAAAATTATAGAAGAGGTAGTTTCTATTTCATCTGCAATGAAATAGAAGATACTTTTGCATTAACCGCGAGTAATTAAAAAAAAATGTATAATTTAACCAAATTGAAAGTTAATGAGTTACTAATAAATCTATTTAATGGGAAATAAAAGATTTTAGTTTGAAAAATACAATTATTTTTGTACGAACATTAATAAACTTGCAAGTCAAAAACAGTTGGAGGGATTCAATTAACAAGTGATTACTTTATCGTTTAAAACGGTAATCGCGATTAATATCAATCATCAAATATTAATAAATAAATATATTATTACATATATTATTGTATAAATAAATAAATAATGTATATATATAAATAAAAATTGCCATGAGTTCTTAGCATCGACGGGTTGAAAACCTTCGCTCGAATTTCGGTGTCTGGATGTAAGACCTGAAATTATTTTTTTATTTATTTATTATTTCATGTATTTATTGTTCTGAGGGCTGCAAAATAGTCAAGCAGTTATTCAAACAAGTCATTAATTATCACTCCAAGCATTGGACAAACTTATCAAACAGTTTTGTTAAGAGATGCACACCTCAAATGCACACCCGGTCATTTTTACTCGATTTTTATTTTATTAAAGGGTTACATGGGTTTCCTCGGAAAAAAATGGCCTATTTTCAACTATTTTTAACTTCCCGCTAAAAAAATTGAAAATTTTCAAAAATCGGGAAGTTATTGTTTTTACCCCGTTTTTCGAAAATCGAGTTTTCATCAGATCTCGACGTTTTGAGGTCCCAGGAAGCTTCCCTGACTATTCCCGCGATGGTGTCTGTATGTATGTAAGTGTGTGTGTGTGTGTGTGTGTGTGTGTGTGTGTGTGTGTATGTATGTATGTGTGGATGTATGTAAACCTCTCATAACTTTTGAACGGCTTGACCGATTTGATCGCGGTTGGTGCCATTCGAAAGGGTTCGACTAAACATAGATTTTTAATACAAGTTGGACCGATTCGGACCAATAGATTTTGAGAAATCTTAAAAAAACTGCGAAAAAAAATTTTTCCAAATGTGGTTTTTTTTTAATAACTTTTAAACGGCTCGACCGATTAATTCCAAAAACTAATCAGCTCTTAACATCAAAAAACCACGTCGATCGCCACAAATCTGGTCAAAATCGGTTGATTCGTTCGTGAGTTATCGTTGACGAAAGAAATCGAAAAAAAGTGTTTTTTTCGAATTACACCGAAACTTCCGGTAGTATCAATTTGTGTTTAAAAATGTATCATAGAATTTAAAAAACTGCGTTGAATGCCGCCAACCGCGTGAAAATCGGTTCATTCATTCAAAAGTTATTGCGGTTTGAAAATTCAAAAAATTGTGTTTTATTAAACTTTTATCAGAATTTTGTGCTCGGAGAGCTCAAAACTACACGAAAATTATATTTTTGAGCTCTTCGAACTCAAAATTGTAATACGTGCGATTTTGAGCGCTTAATTACGAAAGTAGCGGGAAGTTGCAGGGATGGCCTTCAGGGTCAACCGTTTTCCTAATTTTCTTTTAATAGAAAAAATGAAATATTTTATTTAAACTTTTTACTGTCTTAAAGATACATGTTTAATAAGGAACAACTGAAATTTAAAAAAATAAATATTAAAAACTCTGCTAATGTGACGTAAAAAAATGCGTCCGCGTGATCAGCACAACTCCTAGCAGGATCATCAGAAGTGAAAAAAAAAAAATGTGTGCTTTAGTTAAGACTTCAAACTAGGTCTTAAACGAAGGAAAAAAAGAAAAAATGAAAATTGGATTTTTGGCAGAGGTTTTAACGAAAAAATTAAAAATTTGGCTAAAATTTCGTGGGATTTTTTTTTAAATAGTTGTAATAGAAAAAAAAAATCCTTCGTTCAAGACCTTATAAATTATATCTCGAAGACCTGTTTAAAATTTCATCAAGATCGGTTGAGTAGTTCTCGAGAAATCTTGACAACGGTTTTTTAAAAAACATAATTTTGAGAAAAATGCGTTTAAAATTTTGAGTGACAATACAACAGCGCCTTGAGCGCGCAACTTTTTAAAATTCTATCTCCGAAACTATTATTCGGATCGATTTGAAACTTTAGGACAATATTCTAGAGATGTTGTAGAATTTAATAAGACAAAAAAAATCGATTTTTTGAAACCCATGTAAGTTCTTAATCGCTATAAATAAATTCTAGAGTACAAATTGATTAATAAAGAACAAAATTAATTAATTTTTATATTATTATTAATAAAATTGTTTAATTATAAATAGTTTAGTCAGATGCGATAAAACAAAACTGATGCACACCAAAAAAAAAAAAAAAATTGAGGTGTGCATTGATAATTTAATCACACAAAAGATAAATATTATTAGCAGTCATGAAGTATGTTAACAAACTAAAAGTAAATGTTCTATACGTTCATAATTCGCCATGCTAAGTATAATGACCGTCTCATTAAAAAGTCTACCTTAACATTTGATCGACACTCGCTCACCTATTATTTATTCTCTCAGAACTGGCAGTAGTGACCTTGTTTAATTAAAGTAAAGAAAAAAAAAAGAATATATATTCATAAAATAATATAATGTCAACGCAAATCAATGGCACACTTTATAGTGTCGTATTTATAACGTCATTAAATAATTATTGTTTTCACTTTGTAACTAAAGATGTATGCAGATATTGATACTTACAATTCAATACTTTGTATCGTTGATGTAGAACACATTGACTCGACTTTAACGTGACAATGTTTATGGCACTTCATTAAACAGTCTCTACATTCGTAGCCCTGTTTACCGAGTCTTCGGGCTAATGTCCTCTTACAAACTTCGCAAACAGTACCTCTGTTTAAAAGGAAATAATAAAATTTAATATTTGACTCGGAAATATTTAATTAAAATAAAATTAAAGAAGAAATTAAAATTTACCCTGGCATATGTTTCGCAATAAATGTATGGTCATTAAATATGTGTAATTTAGTGCCTTTTTTTCTCCATTTACTTTTTTGTGCTAGTGACAATGGTACGAGGTAGTGTCTGAAAAAAAAAAATTGAATAATTAATTAAATTATTTATAAAAAAAAATAAATAAAAATATTTAGAAAAGATGGTAACTAGCAATATTGCAGTCACTATGTGACTGTCATGAACTATAAATAAATAAAATTTTGCTTTATTAAGTAATGAATTTTTTTAAATTGCACTGTACTTTCTTAACTATTGACGTTTGTCAAGATATAAGCTCATCCCGATGTTACACTCATCAAGAACTTTCATTTGAGTACCCACATGCATTTTGATATATTTTTCATATATACATATATATAATATATATAAATATATGAAAAATTTATGTGGGTACTCAAATGAAAGGTCTTAATGAGTGTAACATCGGGGTGAGCTTATATCTTTAAAAATGTCAATAGTTCACAAGATACAAGGTCGTTTTTTAATTATGTTAAATTGTACTGTACTTTCTTAAATATTTACGTTTTTGAAGATATAAGCTCATACCGTTATTACACCCATCAAGAGCTTTCATTTGAGTACCCACGTGCATTTTCATATATTTTTCATATATACATATATATAATATATATAAATATATGAAAAATTGATGTAGGTACTCAAATGAAAGGTCTCGTTGAGTGTAACGTCGGAGTGAGTTTATATCTTTAAGAAGAGCGATAAAAATAGAATAAATTAGAAAAAAAAATTCAGAACATCATAATTTGAAAATTTTTGAAATCGTAAATTTTGATTTTTTTATTTTACTTAAATTTTATCTAAAATACCAAAAAATTACCAAAATAATAAATGAAAATATTTATAAAAAAATAATAAATAATAATATTTACTTTTTAACTCCATTCTCAAGAGTTTCTAGTACTAAAGTAGATGCTTCATTAATATACGTCCTCGTAGAAGTTCCGCTTATGGCAGAAGCTTCGCTGAGACTGGATCGTCTTGAATGTTCTTCTTTTCCTGGTACAGATAGCAAAGCTGTGAAATTTTTAATTGTTAATTACTCACACGCACTCAAAGCGGTTGTTAATATTATTATTGAGAAAATTTAAGCAATTACTAGTAATGTTTACACTAATTAATGATTAAATGATAGATGATGATTAAAAACTTCCATTATATAAATTATAAATTAAATGTTAAAAAACTAATTGTAATTTGTAATGCAATATAACTATAATAAGCCATTGCCATGCAATCGAGGACAACTCACCGAGGTATATCAGTGTAACCACGTAATAGTGTATTAAACGGAAGGCAGTAAAATAATATTTATGATTGTATAAATACTCGTAAAAGTTATAAGAAAATTTATGCTAATATCCGAGTAATGAGCAGTAAATACAAGTAATTGATAAAAAAAAATAAAATATTTTTACTGGATTTGTCATTACATTGTAGTTGATTTATTATTAATTATTATTTCTAAACTATCAAGCGAAAGAAAATTACCAGATCCGGGATCACGGGCTCTGTCCGCAGATATTGATCTAGAATGAGCGTCTTCATGATTTATGTCTCCTTCTGGACCAGCAGATCTGCTTCTGTTTCGAGATCTGTTTAAACGCCTTTTTATCGTGCCAAAAAAGTCTCGGCGTTTCCTTCTTGTTCTACCTCGTTGTTCTAAAATTTAATTAATTATTTATTTATTAATAATTATTATTTAAAGAGTTTTAAAGACGTTCATGCGCTATGCTATACAGAAAAAAAAATTAAATTGAACCAAGAGAAAAATTCTTGAACCAAGAAAATAATATTGAAAAGTTGCATTGTCTTGAATTAAGACAAAAAATTATTGAATTAAATAAAATTTAATTAAACCAAGAAAAATTTCTTAGTTTAAGAATGTTTCTACTCAAATCAAGAAGATGAAGTTCTTCAAAATTATTTATTTGATTCAAGTAAATTTTTTTTTCTGTGTAGAGTCAAATGAGTTTTAACTTTTTATAAAATTTATTGAGGTCTTCAGAAAAATGTTAAAGTACATCAATAACTTTATAAAGATTCATAATTTTTATTTTACCTGAAATATTTTTTGGGGATCTATTTTAAAAAATTCAGTAAATATAAATTAGTCGTTAATTTGACGTCATTCTTTATTATTTATTTAATTTGATAAATCTGTCATTTTTACTAATGTAATCAGTTGTATTCAGGTGCTTGTTCTCAGTACGGTAAAAAATAAACTAAAATAAATTTAACTAGCAAACTTGCAGTCACTATGTGACTGCAGTGATTTGTGAACTATAAATAAATAAAAATTTGCTTACTAAAGAATGACTTTTGTTAAATTACACTGTACTTTGTTAAATATTGACGTTTTTAAAGATATAATCTCATCCTGATGTTACACTCATCAAGAGCTTTCATTTGAGTACCCACATGCATTTTTGATATATTTTTCATATATACATATATAAAATATATATTTTAAAGATATAAGCTCTCCCGATGTTATACTCATCAAGAGCTTTCATTTGAGTACCCACATGCATTTTCATATATTTTCCATATATACATATATATATAATATATATAAATATATGAAAAATTGATGTGGGTACTCAAATGAAAGGTCTTGATGAGTTCAACATCGGGATGAGCTTATATCTTTAAAAATGTCAATAGTTCACAAGATACAAGGTCATTTCTTAATTATGTATCTAGAGATAGAGCATTTTTTAATGCAGCCTAAATACTTATCATCATAAATTGACTATTTAAAAACACTAACCACAAAATTTGCTTATTCTCTTAATAAAATAGATAATTAATTTGATTGTATGTTAAAAATCTAATTTTAATATGATTAAACTTATCCAAACTAAAAAATATTTACTATTAAGTCTTTCACATGAACGTCCTTAATAATTTACAGAATTTAAATTACCTCGTAAACTATCAGAATTAGAAGAATTAGGAGTACTTTCTATACCTGAAGTAGCGCTAATATCCCTGTTGGCGTGCTAAAAATATAAAATAAAAATAAATTACCACAACAATAATCAACAATAAGTGTGTGAGTAATACTGAAAGAATTTGAATGATAAATAAAAGACAAAAGGTAATAAATTACCTCGGGTGAAATTTCTTGCCAGCTTCCGTCCTCAGAAAGTGTCACCTGTTGAATTAGTCAACACACTAAAACTTAAGTATTATTGAGCATGCAGTTTGTCTTGTTTATTCTAAGTGACTCATAAATTATGTCATTACTCGAATTAAGCAAGCGAAATTAAATCGACTATTCTAATTATCAAAAGTAACTCGCAAGTGCCAAAAATTTTTACAGCGAATAGAAACTTAAAAATCAAATTTTCTTGTTTTTTAATTAAGAGAAATTAATTTTTTTTTCATTTATTTATAAAACTGCAATCCTAGAAGACGTCTCTTAATTTTTTTACACTCACCTTGACTATTTGTCGCTCTGGCGGCTAAAAAAAAAATAAAAAAAAATGATAAAAAAAACACGGGGAAAAATCCATGCGTTAGTACAAAAATTTGGTATTATTAAAATTTTTTATGTAATTAACAATAAATAATCTTACCCTCTGTTGGCTGTGTACAATTAGAGTACCTTTATTGCCATTACTCTGGCCAGTTCTGTATGGCGACTCGCCAGTCGTTCCATTTGTCAGGAAGTCTGAAAGAAATGATAGTCCTAATATAAATAAGAAAGTGGAGTAATTTTTCAGTTACACATCATTTGTAATAAATAAATAAATAAATAAATGATCACACGATTCATCTACTAAGAATTAACTAATAATCACACTATTGACGATTAATTCGATCATGCCGGTCTATAAACTATAACTACGCTCTCAAAAATAAATAATTATTTATTATTTTAAAAATTATAATTTTAAAATTAATTGTATTTCTTCTATAGTAGGAAATTGGAGCTTTGTGTTTAAAACCAAGCAACGTTTTGGAATCTATCACGAGTGCATCCATGCGAATTTTATTTGAAAACGTGTTGGCTTAAAAACGTTGAGTCTTTAGATAAGGGTGAAGAAAGTTGAAAAAGGAGTCCAGAGTGGCAAGACAGTGCTGAGTGATGAAAAAACTAATACAGAAAGTAAAGGTGTCACTCAAGTAAGGACGGATGCCTCGGGAGATATTATAATCGGTAATTACCCCCGGTCGACTGAGCAGAAGTGTCGTACAAGATAAGAGTGCTGTTACCATTGTTATAATTAAGACTATTATTGCTGAGTAGATTCGTTGGGTTGTATGTGCGTGTTGGAGATGATGGTTTTATTGCTTCCTTAACTTTAAATGGCTTGGCTCCTATTTGCGGGACTTCTGCTCCCTCAATAAATACAAACTGTAATTAAAAGTTTTATTTTAATTATTATTATTGTTATTTATTAAAACTCAATCTTGCTATAATACTTTTGTTGATATAAATTTAATTAATAAAATTTTTTTTAATATTTAAATTATTAAATTTAGCTGTTTTATTATAAAATACTGTAATTGACATTTTTTGGATTTTTTTTTAATTAAAAAAAAATTTTTTTGACTTTTAATCAATGTATAATTTTATATAGACCTAAAAAAAATTTTTTAAGTAAATCTAAGAAAAAAAAATGAAATTAACAAACTTCTGAAAATTTTTTTTTATTGAAAAAAGTCCAAGATTTTAAAAATTATACGTGCAATTTTTTAAAAATATTTTTTTAGATTTTTTAATTAAAAAAAAAATTTTTGACTTTTAATTAATGTATAATTTTATGAAGACATAGATTTACTTAAAAAAATTTTTTTAAGAAAAAAAAATGAAATTAACACCTGAAATTTTTTTTTTTTTATTGAAAAAAGTCCAAGATTTAAAAAATTATATGTGCAATTTTTTAAAAATATTTTTTTGGCTCTAATTTAATTAATGACAAAAATAAAAAAATTAGGAAAACTGTTGACCCTGAAGGCCATCCCTGCAACTTCCCGCTAATTCCATACTTAGGCGCTTAAAATTGCACCAATGACGTTTTTGAGCTCTTCGAGCTGAAAAATACAATTGATGGGTTATTTTGAGCTCTCCGAGCTCAAAGAGATTGCTTTCCTATGCTTTTGAGCTCTTTGAGCTCAAAAGTCTGATAGAGATTTGATAAGACACTATTTTTTGAATTTTTAAACCCCAATAACTTTTGAATGAATAAACCGATTTTCACGCGGTTGGCAGCATTCGACGCAGTTTTTCAAGCCTCACAAAGAATCTTAAATTTTGAATTGATCGCGCTAGGAATTTCGGAGTTATTCCGAAAAAACACTTTTTTCGGTTTTCTTTCGTTCACGACATCTCTCGAACGAATCAACCGATTTTGACCGGGCTGGTGGCGATCGACGTGGTTTTTTGAGGTTAAGAGCTGATTAGTTTTTGGAATTGAACCATCAAGCCGTTTAAAAGTTATTCCAAAAAAACCACATTTGAAAAAAATTTTTTTTTCAGTTTTTTGAAGATTTCTTAAAATCTATTGATCTGAATCGGTCCAAATAGTTTTCAAAATCTAAGTTTGGCCAAGCCCTTTCGAATGGCACCAACCGCGATGAAATTGGTCAAGCCGTTCAAAAGTTATAAGCGGTTCACATACTTTCACACACACACACAAACAAACACACATACATACAGACACCGTGACAACCTCGCGGGGATAGTCAGGGAAGCTTCCTGTGACCTTCAAACGTCGAGATCTGATAAAAACTCGATTTTTGCAAAACGGGGTGAAAACAATAACTTCCCGATTTTTGAAAATCTTCAATTTTCTTAGCGGGAAGTTAAAAATTTTATAGTTAAATTATGAGTTAATAAAAGAAGAAATCAACATTATTAAATTATTTTATAATTGTTCAAAATTTTGAAACATTTTTTCTTAATAATAATCTTCAAATTGATAACAAACTCGATTTTTTTATAACTAATAAATAAAAAAAAAAATTTACCTCAACGGTAAGAGTTCCAGTAACTTCATCTTGTTCATAAGGCCGCGCTTGTAATGGAATTATTTGTCTTTGACTTGGATTCATTAACAACTCTTCAATACCAACAATACCTAATCCTAAAAATCTGTTACTTTTGTTAACATGGTCATAAAGTTCCAACAGTACTTCAAAAGTATTCTGACTGACATCACTGAAACCAAAAACAAAACATCAGTACAAATAACTAGGATAAAAACCCCATTAGTGGCGGGGACCCCATTACTGACACTTTCTTTGATTTTGGTAGTTATTCAATTAATGAAATGATTAATTTCAATAATGAATATATTATTTCTAATCTTTAAGACCTTTAGATCAAAAAAATTTTTAATTTTTATTCTAAGTAGAACATTTTTTCATTGAAATAAAAAGTGCCACTGAAGGGGACCTTATTTTACCCTATTTTACCTTATTATTAAAATAAAAATTATTGAATTCTAAATAACAGGCAAGGCTAAAAAAAAAAAAAACTTACAATAAAAAGGCTTCGTCCCAAACAGGACTGACATTATTTTTTTTGACAGAAGTCTGGTGCTTTTGTGGGGGATCATCTAGCTCTACAACACAATAAGGCTCTACGCAACCTTGCTGGCCACCTAAATCACTCGCTTTTACGACTTTAACTAATAAACGTCTTTCGCCTGGAACGTATTTCTGTTGTCCTCCAGTCGGTCCTGCTGAATGGCTCTGGAATTAAAATTTTTGCTAGCGATTACCGCTAATAGGACGACAATAGGCTCAGGGATAAATAAAAGGGTTTAAGTGGTAGAATTTATTTAAATAAAAGCAATAAATAATAAATATATCTCACCATACTGTCGTAGTGAAGTGGCAGCGGGAACCCAGTCTGTGGTGGTGGTTCTCTCCATAATCTCGGGCAAGTTGGATACTTGGACAAATTTAAATGGACATTTGTACCTCTAAGAGCACCGACTACTATTTCAGTCACAACTTCCTGCAACTGGCTTTCATCAAGGTCCTTTTTTATCGTACCGACAGCCGCCAGCGAAACCTTCACCTTAAAAATCACATTTAATTAGTGTCAATTCTATCAATTGACCTTGTTAACTTATAATTTATTAATATAAGCGATGAAGATAATAAAAAATAAATTATTTGTAATTTTATAAAGAAAAAAAATTATTTTAAGTTATATTAAAAAAAAAAAAAAAAAAAAAAAAAAAAAAAAAGAAGAAATAAACAGTGATTTGTCAGAGTTTTAAATATTTTTATCTCTAATTTAAAATTTATCTACAGAAGCTATCAGTTGTCATTAAAAAGTAATTACCTCGGGCCATCCATCACATTTCAAGTCCAATAGTAATTTTTCCGTAATGCAAACGACATTAAGACGTGCACGGAAGCGGTTAACGTTGACGCGATAATGACTGACCTCTACCTTATCTCCTTTTTGACGGAAAGCTTTCAATTGCAGAGCTGGTGTCGCTTCACAGTCACAAGTTATTGTCTGGAAAATATTTTTTTTTTTTTATCAATAAGTGATAAATATTTAGTCAAAATAATAAAATATATTTTTTTATATTTAAATAATAAAATTTAATTTTGAAATTTACTAAAAAATTTCTTCAATCTCTTAAATTTTTTAAATGTTCTTAAAAATTTTTTAATTTTTAAATGTCGGCTAACTTAATTTTCAATTGATGATACTGAAATTAAGCGACATTTAATAATTTTTTAGATTTTTATGAAAAAAAGTAATAGAAAAAAATTTCTTCTCAATGTTATTAGCAAACATTAAACTTTAATTAATTATAAAAAAAAAATTTTAGGTATTATTTTTTACTATTTCTTCATATGAAATTAAAGAAGAAATTTTTTTCTATTACAATTTCTTATAAAAATCTAAAAAATTATTAAATGTCGCTTAATTTCAGTATCATTAAATGAAAATTAAGTTAACCGACATCTAACAATTGAAAAAAATTTTTTTTTAATGAAAAAATTAATACGAAAATAAAAAAAAATTTCTTTTGTAAAAAACCTGAAAAACTATAGTGCAATTTTAAAATATTTTTTAGTTCTAATTTAATAAATTAAAAATGTCAGCTTACTTTATTATTATTTATATTTAAATAATAATAATAATAATTTTGGCGATATAAAAATGTCATTAGTAGACATTAAACTTAAATTTAGTATAAAAAAAAATTCATTTATTGTTTTTTACTATTTCTTCACATGAAATTAAAGAAGAAATTTTTTTTTTATTACAATTTGTTATAAAAATCTAAAAAATTAAATGTCGCTTAATTTCAGTATCAATAAATGAAAATTAAGTTAGCCATCTAAAAATTAAAAAAATTTTTTTTTATTGAAAAAATTAACAAAAAAATTTTTATTTGTAAAAAACTTGAAAAACTACAAGTGCAATTTTTTAAAAATATTTAAAATATATAAAATATAAAAAAAAAAATATATAAAATATAAAATATAAAAATATAAAAAATATAAAATATATATATAATATTTATATTTTTGAGTTCTAATTTAATAAA